>NC_085045.1:6552540-6640618 GCF_963692335.1 Osmerus eperlanus | reverse complement strand
CCCGTCTGCCTGTCTGTCTGCCTACCTGTCTGTCTGTCTCTCTGTATGCCTGTCTGTCTACATGTCTGTCTATCTACCTGTTTGTCTGTCAGAGTCTCTGCCTGCCTCTCAGGGTAATGAAACTCTGCCTGTGGCACTCTTCCTGTGGAGCTCCCCCTCTGTGACAGTATAATGGACTGACCCTGGAGGCTGTTCCCGCCACCAGAGGATGACTCATCCACGAGCTTATGTTACCAAAGAGAGACACACTAGTGTGTGTGAGAGAGAGAGAGAGAGAGAGAGAGAGGGAGAGGGAGAGGGAGGGGGAGGGGGAGGGGGAGAGAGAGAGAGAGAGAGAGAGAGAGAGAGAGAGAGAGAGAGAGAGAGAGAGAGAGAGTGTGTGTGGGGGCGGGGGCAGAGCAACTGAAAGAACACCTGTCTTATCTCCAGTGATGGGATAGGATGCCAGATGGCTGCACCCCATGACACCTTCTCCCTCCCTCTCTCTCTCCCTCTTGATCCCCAGTAGCCCTGGATGAGCACTCTCCCAAACACTCCACCATCGCCCCCCCTCATCACCGTCCTCCTCATCACCAGTCTGACTGCACCACCCCTACCATGCCGCCCAACCAGACTGTGTACTTATTGAGTATACCAATACAAACACACACACACACCCCCCGCACACACACACACGCATGTGTGCACACAGACACGCATCCATCAGTGTGACTTACACAGCATTCATGTGCGTTGAGATGTCTCATGGTGATATACGGCTCGTCGTGACAAGAACTTAGCCGCGAGCCTCTGATTGATCGCAGACATGCAGTCTTCGGCCGTCTAGACACGATGAAACGACGACAAGATGTCGCGAATCAGGTACGCGAGAACGGAACGCGCGTCGGCAGGGTGACAATCTTTGACAAACCTGTTGCTGAGAAACCCCAGCCTCAACAAGCAAGTACATGACGTGGGTGCATGCAATACGTTTCAATGGCTTGTCAGATCACATTTCAGTGCGAGATGGAGACAAAATACTCTCATATTCCATATCACACCTATTGCAGTTGTCCACCCTGTATTAAGTTGTTTAAGTCTGTAATAGAGCTACGGTCGATACTCAAGTCCTCCCAACCAACATTACTCATCACAAAATCACAATGGCTCAGGTGAGACGGGGAAAACAGACTGGATCTTTGCTGCAACCAAACAAGTTCTAGATCCGGTTACACTAGCAAGCAAACGGTTCAGTTGTGTAGGTTGACCGAATAATGCCGTCGCCCGGGGCAACCACTCCAACAAGCAGGAGCGAGCGGTGAGTTGACCTGTGTGTTACCCAGGGAGGGCGGTGCAGTCTGCTCTGGGCTGCTGTGGAGTAGCCCCATCGCGGGTTGGAATCTCAAAATGCCACCGCGGCACAATGGTGACCCTTCCAAACCAAACAGAGATTGATTGTCCTTTCCTCGTGCCTCTCTCTCTCTCTCTCTCTCTCTCTCTCTCTCTTTCTTGCTTCATCTTACCAATCCCTCCCTCTCTCCCTCTCCCTCTCCCTCTCCCTCTCCCTCTCCCTCTCCCTCTCCCTCTCCCTCTCCCTCCCTCTCCTCTCCCTCCCCCTCCCCCTCCCCCTCCCCCTCCCCCTCTCCCTCTCCCTCTCCCTCTCCCTCTCCCTCTCCCTCCCCTCCCCCTCCCCCTCCCCCTCCCCCTCCCCCTCCCCCTCCCCCTCCCCCTCCCCCTCCCCCTCCCCCTCCCTCTCTCCCTCTCTCTCTCTCTCTCTCTCTCTCTCTCTCTCTCTCTCTCTCTCTTTCTCTCTCTCTCTCTTTCTCTCTAAGCTCGTCCTCTTCTTTCCAGATCTCTAGCTGGGAAACCTGTTTTCTCTTTTCCATCTGTTTGAAGTCTTCATCCATGAAATCAGCCGGCCCTTGCTGAACTGTATTTTTCCCCTCTCTGAATCCCATTTCAAGTCATAAATAAAGTAGGGCTACATTTGAACAAACAACGGCTGAGGCAGGTTTCAAACGTGTGTTCCAAGCTCTGTGTGTTTGTGTGTGTGTGTGTGTGTGTGTGGATGGGTGAAGTCAAACAGGAAGGAAACCAGGGTAGGCGTGAATTGGAACCGAGATGACAGCCAGGTGGCTGATGGGAAGAGTGATTCTGGGAAGCAGGGTTATTTGGCGGACTTAAATCTCACGTTGGCCAAGGGCAGCGCATGCCACCGGCCTAGCTAGCGTAGCTCTGGACTGGAAACACACACACGCGCGGGGGCGCACACACACACACACACTTGTGTGAACAAGCACAGACGAGCCAACTTCACACATGAGTAACAGGCCAAATTGACTTTTCCCCTTAGTCATCTCAAAGATTACCACATTGACTGTCACGAACAAAGCTTGGTTCCGGAAAACCTCTGTGTGCCTTCGCTCCTAAAACCTGCTTGACAAGAGGGTGCTTTGTAATAGCCATCAAAGACCCCTGCGACTCCAGACAAACATGACACTCCACTAGTCAGAGGCATCGACCCATCCTTGCCTGACTAGTTTGAGCGAAGCCCTGACTCGGGTGGGTGAGAGGAGAGGATCTGGTAATAGAGGACCTGGGAGTGGGGAGACCGCCTGGAGCAGGAGAGATCCTCCTCATTACTGAACAGGCTCTCCACCTCGCTGTGTACCGGGCCAGCCTGCAGCTGCTGGGACACTGGGACACTACAGATCACAGGCAGAGCAAGGGATCCAGCCAGAGGGTTTTTTTTTTTGGGGGGGGGGAGAGGTGTGGATGTGTGTGTTTGAATGTGAGTAAGTGTGTTTGAGTGTGTGTGTGTGTGTGTGTGGGGGGGGGGGGGGAGGGGCGTGTGCGTAGACCGATTCCCTCTGGCTGGGGATTAGGCATGCTTTGGTCCCCGGTCAGACCTCTATGGGCTGAGGTTCAGCCAAGCACGAGGGACAGGATCAGTGGATCGCAGCAAGGATCAACGAATGACTGGGGGGGATCCAGTACAATCCGCTCATCGATAGGTTGCATCGAATACCCCCCCCCCCCCCTCCCCCCCACCACCACCTGACATGAAGCAGGAAAAACAACTGTTGCATGGCCTGTTCTGTCCTGAAAAACGTCTCCACTGCTATTTTTCGATCCATCAGTTTGGTTCTCCGTGTGAGTGTGACTGATTACCAAAATAAAAGTCCCCTGATAAACTGCCATAAAAGCCTCAGCGGAAATCAGCCACGCCACACAGTCACCATTAACCAAAGAGGACAGATTACCCAGGTCTCCAGAAAGCAGGACTCCCCCAGTGTTTATCACTACCACTAATGGCAGCGAGAGAGACACAGAGTCTGGGACACACACACACACACACACACACACGGAGGCAGATAGCTGAGCAGACAGGCCATGCAGGAACAGTCACGAGCACAAGAAGCCACCTCTTCAAAGGCAGTACAACAAACACAAAGACATTGCCGAAACACTGGAAGGTCTGTCCGTCAAGCTAAGGCCAAACCTTTTAACTGTCAGCGAGAAAGACCGGCCAGGGAGATAGGGAGAGGGATCAGGGCGGAGGTCACAGACTAGGGCGAGCAAAACGGTGTTTGAAGACAATCGAACAGAGCCTACGGGCTTGTTTGACAAGAACCCACCCCTGTCTATTTAGTTCTGGTTTAGTTAGGGGGGGGGGGGTATAGGTTCACCTCCTCCCCCCACATGGATGTGTCACGTAGTCTAGGGTTACAAGTGACGGGTACAAATGTTACCTTCGGTGTTGGTGAGGGACGACCCTGTGACCAGGAGGCTCCATGTCTAGACCTTCAGGCATCCTTATCGTTGCAAGCAGACAGGGAGGTGCACAGAGCGAGGACCCTCCCTTATCTAGGCGGGTGTCTGTATGAACGTGTGTGTGTGTGTCTTCAAGGGTGGTTTGTGTGCGCTTTGTTCGAGCGCGCCCGGTGTGTTTGCATTGAAGCGTTTGTGTGTGTGTGTGTGCGTGCGTGCGTGCGCTTCGGTGTAAGCTTGTGAGCGCGTTTGTGTTGAGGCGGCTTGTGTGCGATCGCGCACAAACTCACGGGTGTAACGGGAACTTCTGAGGGCACGCCCGCACAAACAACCCCGGAGCCTGCCTCTAATTTACGATCCCCGAGTACAAAGATGACATCTCCAGATACTGCCTCGCTCACACGCAAGCACGGCCCCGCCGCCAAAGGAGCCCGAGAGAGAGAGCGAGGCACAAAGGCAGGCATGGCGTCTTCCTCTGCGGAAGACGCCATGTGTGTTTGTCATCAAGCGCCGAGAGCCAAGGAGCTTCGCCCGTGGTTGGCCCCTCGGTTTGGGCGGCGAGCCAATCAGGGAGCTCCTCCTTTGTTCAGGGCTGAAAGCACATGGCCGGGCGTGGGACGGTTGTTGTTGGGTTTCTCTCGTCTCTATCGCCACTGGCCTAAAAGCCCACCAGCTGTTTGGTTGCCTTGGGGATCTATAAAGTAATCTACGAGACAGTATGGTGCTTTTCAGACATGTGAAAATAAGATCTGCTAACAACAACAAAAATATTCTCACGATCAGTTGATATTTTTCAACCCATTTCAGTCAAACTTGCTGGGTCATGATTCATCAAATATTGAATCATTTGGTGTTCTCACTGTTCTGGTATGCTGTATGTGTGTCTAACAAAGGCACTCGCAGTGAGTCAACACTCGGAGCCGAATACATCCCAACAGCCCCTGGTGCACTGGGTGTTGGTGCGACGGCTGGTTCCTCCCCTTGCCTGATCGATACAGCAGCTCTGCCGACGCTAGCCAGGGCGGCGCGTCACCGCGGCTAATAATAGCATCCGCCAGAAAAACATGACATCAGCGAGGACGCGGAGAGCTTTGGCTCACTGTGCCAGGCGCTCCTCCGCACCGCCCTGCCGTCCACCAACCCCTTATCTTACCCCCGTGCTCCCTGCCTTCTCTCTCGTTCTGCCCCTCCCTCCTCCTTTCTGCCCCGCCTCCCTCCCTCCCCCACCACCCTCCCCCCCCTCCTCTAAGAGGTACCGGTCTGAACGAGCTCTCTCCAGCGCCCAGGCAGCATCGTGGGTGTTTCTTCAGCTGCTTTTGTTCAGCAGGGGGACGGAGCGCCGAGCACCAGCCTAAAGCCCCCTCCACTCACCCTCCCTCCCTCCCTCCCACCCTCCCTCCCTCCCTCCCTCCACTCACCCTCCCTCCCTCCCTCCCTCCCTCCCTCCCTCCACTCACCCTCCCTCCCTCCCTCCCACCCTCCCTCCCTCCCTCCCTCCCTCCCTCCCTCCCTCCACTCACCCTCCCTCCCTCCCTCCCTCCCTCCCTCCCTCCACTCACCCTCCCTCCCTCCCTCCCACCCTCCCTCCACTCACCCTCCCTCCCTCCCTCCCTCCCTCCCCACCCCCGCACGTCTCGTCTGCTTCCTCTTCCTCCCTGCCCCAGCCCCCACCCACCCCTCCCACCCCCAACCTTGCCAGCCAGACACAAGGCTTGCTGTTCCTCAGATCCCCCCCCCCCTGCTCTTTCTTTCTTTCCCTCTCTCTCTCTCTTTCTCACTGACAGGGTTCCGCACAGCCTGTGAGGAGGCTGGTGTACCAAGCTCCAGAGAGAGAGAGAGAGGGGGAGAGAGAGAGGGACGAAATGAAGGAGAAACTGGGCCAAAACAATGACTTCTAATGGTCACATTGTGTAGATTAAGAGAAGCCCATAAGCTCTGTGCGGTTGTAAATTCCATAAAAGGCTTCCAAAGCTAAGCTCAAACCCAGGACATCGCTTTTGTGACCCTGTCCCAAAACCTGCCCATAACCGGCCTTCCTCGCGCTGGTTAAATGTGTCAGTGACGATCACGCAACCTTCACGCCTATCAACAGCTGACACGCTCCCCGAAACGAACAGGGTGTGCACTAGTGTGCCGCGTTTATGTGCACACGCGATACTCACCACGTACTCCACCTATGTGCGTGCGTGCGCTTGAGCGAGTGTTTGTTTGTGGGCGCATGCCGTGAGACGGGGGGGGGAGGGGCCACTCGGGGCTCGCTCGGAGGTGGGTTAGTGGGGCAGCGCGGGGGGGAGGGGCGGCGTGCGGGTGATTTAGGGCCTGCCTGAGGACGTGCAGCGTGAGGCTGGCAGGACGCTGACGGAGAGAAGGAGCACCTGGCAGACGTGGGGGGGGGGGGGGGGGGGGGGGGGGCTTCCCCGACGACACGGCGAGACATGGTAGCCATGTTGGTAACATGGTAACCATGCTGAACACACCGCTGGCCTGGTGTGTTAGGCCTAGTGTGTAACCCTTTAGGCCTAGTGTGTAACCCTTTAGGCCTAGTGTGTAACCCTTTAGGCCTAGTGTGTAACCCTTTAGGCCTAGTGTGTAACCTTTCAGGCCTAGTGTGTAACCCTTTAGGCCTAGTGTGTAACCTTTCAGGCCTAGTGTGTAACCCTTTAGGCCTAGTGTGTAACCCTTTAGGCCTAGTGTGTAACCTTTCAGGCCTAGTGTGTAACCCTTTAGATAGTGTGGAACCCTTTAGGCCTAGTGTGGATCCCAGTTTGTGTCGAGTGTGGGTCCCCTCACAATGTCGAAGATGTTTAGCAAGCATGATCAGAATATCATATGGCACAATAGTATACAATCAAACAGAGCAGTACTGTTGCAATAGAGATGATGTTATGTTCCCAGTGGCTGTGGCTCAAAGCAGGGCTCGGCCCAAGGACGTCCATCGTGTGGTTGTGTTCGATACCACCTAGGATTACTTACTGCGAGATCAGCAAGTAAAGTTCTCTGTTGTTTTTGGTTTACACTACCATCCCCAAAAGTCTTTGCTGTTATCAAACAAGCACCCCCATCCACCCATCCTTGCCCTGTTGCACACCCAAACAACCGAAGCAACCCCTCCCATCCTTGGCTGGACACCCATGGCAGTGGTGCGGGCGGCCAATGAGGACTGGGATAGTGACTTGACCCCCTCGTCAAACACAGGTTGGTTGGAGAGAGCAATGCGGGCTGTTGATGTAAGTCTCTCGACGTTCCTCCATGACACTCCTCTCCCGCTCTTCTCCAGGTCCCTTAAAGGGGGGGGGGGGGGGGGTGACAAGGTGGCTTCTGACATCAGCACTGACAAAGCACCGATAAAGTCCAGTTTAGTGAGGGCAGTGCACTTTATGTATGTCCTGTATAGAGCAGGTGCAAAACAAGCGCTCGCTCACACACACATACAGAATAAGCATCAAGATATATTATCGTACGCACACGCAAACATGCACGCGAAAAAAACATTGCAAGGAGCGAGCTCGGCCCAGCATTCCAAACCTCGCACCGCCCACGTGAGACAAACTGAGAAGCAGGGCTCGTCATCCTCTCCTCGCCTAGTCTCGCTGCCTCCGACAGGAACTCCGCGCAGGCCATCTGTCAGAGAACTACTGCAATCCAAGAGGCCGCTTCTTCAAAGTCCCCCCCTACATGTGCTGTGAGCAGCTCACTGAACCAGACAAAGGGCCCATTGGGAGGACTAACACACACACACGCACGCACGCACGTGTTGCCGGGACGTCGCCCTAAAAACAACACAGCCCAGCTGCTGTGCATCAGCCCCCAATACCGCCGATCGATCAGTGAGCCAAGAGCCAGATCGGGTTAAGTACTCAGTCCTGCTGAAACAACCTCTCCTCAGGTGTCACTGTAGTATATGCGCTATATGGTATATGAGACCGGATTCATGTGTAAACGTCACTATCCGACAGATTGACGCTGTACAGTGGAGTGTTGCAGAATGAACTGTATTTAGCTTCATGCCTCCAGCGAAGAACATTGGCAAATCATTTCGAGGAAACACGGTCGACCGAATTCCCGGAAACTTTTTCGAAAACAATGACCTGTAATTTATAAGTGTGTTCTAAAAAGATATATGGCAAGTAAAGAACACTGAGGCCCTGGGGAATTAGAGATTGTCAGCTCATTCATTTGTGCAGCTCTCATTGTTGACTGTTTAAAACCATAGAGGTAGAGGGACCCCTATTGATCAAAAAGGACAACAGCAAGAGAGTGAATCATTGGAAGGTCAGTGTGTGTGTGTGTGTGTGTGTGTGTGTGTGTGTGTGTATGTGTGTGTGTGTGTGTGCGTGTGTGTTAGAGAGAGCAAAAGAGAAAGTACATCTATTGTTTATTGCTTGTGTAAATAAAACCCCACAGGGCTCCATATTTCCTTTAGTTATCATGGTAACAATCATTGTTTTTTACAGATAAGGCTAATTTTAGTATTGCCATTCACATTGCCGCGTGAAATCAAGAAGCCTACAGTTGGGCCCAAACGATTTGTCTTTCGTGCGAACAAAAGGTCTGAATATAGACAAGCTTCTGTCTAAATACAGACGTGGTTTCCTTCCTCTCAATCCACTCGGCGCAGCTTCAGGGAAATATCATCTGCTTTCAGCCTTTGAGTCACATACCACATCTCTCTCTCTCTCTGTCTCTCTGTCTCTCTCTGTCTCTGTCTCTCTGTCTCTCTGTCTCTCTGTCTCTCTCTCTCTCAAAACTGCTAAACTTTTGCAAAACTGCAAACTGTATGTAAGATAAGCACATTTAAGTAAGTACAATACCAAAAGAATTCAGTTCTATGTGTATTGTAAGTCATTCCAATGGAAAGCAGCCTGGCTTGCTTCACTGGCGCAGAATAAACAGCCATTAATCCGATTTTATCTGTGGATAAACAATCAACAAATTCACTTTTCCAAAGAAATCTGCTGAGTCACCAGACCATGTGATGCACCGTTCTCACCCTCCAAAGTTCAGCCCGGTAAGATTTAAACTGGTTAACGCAAACTGAACTCCAAAAATAGAGCAGGGCAGCGAGGGCAGCGAGGACCCTGGGAAATGGTCCCAGAGTCCTCGGTGAGTTCACCAGGTACCCGGGTGACATCCTGAACTGATAAGGCTCTCCCGTGACATGGAAGCAATGACCTGTGTGCTGGTCGAGGTTAGGGCACTGCCCTGCGGTGTTGATTCAAACTTGATCAGTTGACTTGAGAAGCAATGTGATGGGTAGGGCATTTTTTGCAACCACGAGTGATTATGTTTGTAATACAAGAAAATCACGTCATATTTAGCTCCAGGCCTTTCTTAGTTGAGTGACACATAGGTTACATATTTATTTTTACTTTTACTTTTTTTATAGTTCCGGAAAACAATCTTTCAAAATGTTTTCTATGAAGTGCCAAATAATATATGATGTGTACTGTATGACTCACAACCATAAACGATTCGGAACAGAACTGTCAATCAAACAGTTTACACGTAATGAACAGCTGGATGTCTATCGGTATCCTATATATTCAGTTTTGCAGTTGAACCCCTGACTAGATAACGACGGTTTCACCAACCTGATGCAAGACAGCAGCATTTGGAGAGAGCGGCATGATGTGTCATGGATTCCGTGGCAACAGTATCAGAACATACACCCTGTCCCCATAGCACAATCTATGACCAATGTATGTTCACAGTTTCATTAGGTAACACGCTATTCCACATGCATTAGAGTAGATATCGCGGTTTGTTTGTGTAACACGGCAAGTTTGTCTGTGCTGTGTGGAATAGTTTGTTTCTAGCTCGGTAATTAGTTAGTGCGCTAGTTAGTTAGCTACGTGGGTTGGCTACATAGTTAGGTATTGTGGTCAGTAACTTAGTTAAACATTGCTCTGTGTTTGGAAAAGCTGAATCAGCCCGGTCTGTCGTTCAACAGAGCCAAGGACCGAACAGTCGACCATCTCTGAACCTTCACAGTGTGAGAGAAAGACCGACCCTGCCTCCTGCTTGTGTTTGCTAAGCTAATTCTGGATAATGGGGGAAAGTTCAAGGCCCACATCGGCCTGTGTTTGGGGTCACTGTCAATGCGACAACCCACCTGTTTGTGTGTGTGTGTTTGCGTGTGTTTGTGTGTGTGTGTTTGTGTCCTTGTCAACTAGTTCAGAAGGGCAGAGTCTGAATTACATGGGAAACTCTCCCAATAATGTGAAGTCAAATCTAAAAGTGGGACCCTTAACACCCACAACACACATTCCCACACTGATTTAGCATTTTTTTTTTAAGCTGATAGTGGATCAAAGCACTAAATGGCAATAAAAGATGTTTTAAGCTTTCCACCAATCGTATAGTGTTCTGTGAGAATGACAGTTACACATACAGAAGTGTTGAAATGACATGAGTGAGGACCCCACACCCCGTAGCCTGTCGAACTGACCTACTCAACAATCCCCTCTGTGATGTTACACACAACTGTATAGATTCACCAGCTCGTCTAGGAAGTGAATACCAGAGAGAAAGCGAGGGAGAGAACAAGGCTCGTGCTAACTCATGCTAATTGTCTGATGTGGTGTTGACATCCCAGATGTTCACTCAGCCCGGCTCCGCATGCAGACAGCAGGATGGATGGAAGGAGCTTAGAATAGAAATGGAGACATCGCTCTGATGGGAAAGAGAGAGGGAGGCAGAGAGAGAGAGAGAGAGAGAGAGAGAGAGAGAGAGAGAGAGAGGGAGAGAGGGAGAGGGAGAGAGGGAGAGGGAGGAGAGAGGAAGACAAAGAGAGGGAAACGAGCTATGTGGAAAGGGGAGGAGAGAGAGACAGAGAGAGAGATGAGAGAGAGATGAGAGAGAGAGAGACAGAGAGAGAGAGGGTGTGAGATAGAGGAAGAAAAAGAGTGAAAGGCTAAATAATGTAGCAACACACCATCAGATACACCCAGTGCCACATTGAGTGGAAGACAAAGATAGGAGGATGAGACAGGGTGAGCTGTCAGTGGGGTGTAAGGTTACCCCCCTCTCACCACTGATGCCCCCCCCCCCCCTACAATATCCTGCAGGGCCCAGGTCAGAGCCAGACTATAGGATTACATTATTAGCCAGCCTTTAGTGGCCGCCTGACATACAGGGATTCAGACCATATTAAGTATCTTTAGAGACTCCTTCTCCTTATCACCTTCGACATTCGAAAACCTGCCAGAACCAGTTTGGGGCAAGGAAAAACAGCGTAACTCATGTGGGCAAATTGAGTTTCAGTTATGATGCAGTTTCAGGTCACGGCGACATCTTTATCACAAGGAGACCTTTCATTCTCCAACCGTTGACTGTAATGAAGTGATAAGGGGGAGACCCTGTGCAAGCTAGTCAGAACGTCTCTCTCTCTCTCCCTCTCTCTCTCTATCTCTCTCTCTCTATACAGTAGGGCAATCTCAGAGCTCAGTACTCCTAAGACATAAGCCATGCGCTCATGTGGTTAACCACGGACGTCTGACTCACACAAACCTTCCCCTGACTGCTCTACCAGTGAGGCCTGTCGTCGAGCGATACCATCCAGACGTCAAACACTCGACGTGCTGGGTTAGGGGCCGTACCCGAATCCTCCAAACGATTCCATCCGATCCCGCCTCCTCCCTCCCTCGCACGCACGCACTTCCTGTCTCCCTCCCAGCGCAAACAGAATGTCCCGTCGTATCGGCCGTGGAGTTTCCAAGGTTACATTTCCTGTGGGCTCCTGGGAGCTGGGAGAGCGTTTGACTGGCTGGAAGGTCTCCCAGAACGACAGGATATCCTCTATTACCAGAAGTACGCTTGCATAAACACCTCCCAACTGCCAGTACTGTATATAAACAATGGAGTGTGAGAACAGGACTATGGGTAAGAAATGAAAAAAAGGTACATTATCGGTTATAGAGCAGGAGGGGAAATCTTGTGTCCTATTTTCACAACCGCAGTACAGCACGCGGTCATGTACACACACACAAATCATGTGCTGTGTTCAAGTAACCCCTGGGGCGTCATGTGCTGAGTCAGGTCCTGATGTTAGATGTCTACCCGACTCCAAACACACTCCAAGTGACCTGAATTTACCCACAAGTCTCCTTATACACACCTCTATAACCTCGATAAATCAACACATGCACGTACGGCAAAAACACCTGAGCATGTCTAATAACATGCATGTCGTTTTGGCAAAGCGTGATGTTTAATTTAATCTCCATAAGCCAGATAGGGATATTATCTGGTTAATAAAAAGAACGTTTCACTCTGTTGTTGAAGTGGACAGGGGCAGTTCTCTCATCACGTAACATGGGTCTCCACTACCACCTGAGAGCACAATTTCAGCTCGTCAAGGCTGACGTGAATCCCATTATGGCCTGTACTGATACGAATTTGAATTATGGAAGAGACAAGCTTTAAACTCAACACGCTGCCCTACTCACCTTCTGCAACACTAAGGCACAAGGAGCAAGGCGAACCATCTGACGACACTTGTGATCAACAAGATTCCGCGAGTGACCAATTCGCCGCGGGGTTACGTAAGAGAGAGACACCGAGGGAGGAGAGAGAGGAAAGAGTGTGAGATCGAGAGATAGAGGACAGGGCTAACCCTAACCCCAAATCGACGGTTCCGAAGTTCAGAAGCGGACGAAAACACACAGACGCGGGCCAAGTTGGCCAAATGTCTCTTTCTCCACCCTGAAGTCTGGCTATTTTGCTTCAGGGCCACAAACAGAACGCGTAAACATCCGTCTCAAAGCACAAGAGAAACCGAGCGAATGTGAATGTGGTGGAGGAGCGGCAGAGCTGGATTGGGAGGTTTCGCCAAAAAGCCAGCAGGACAAAGCGATCCTTCTGGGAAAGTGGTTGCGTCGGCGTCGGATGAATCGCAGTGGGGTGCGGGGGTGCAGTTTGGGCGCGAGCGTTTGATCTGGACGTATGGGGGACTGCGGGCGTCGCCTAGGGCTGTCGTAGTGCAGCTGTCTTCGTACTTGTGCACGTGGGTTCATGTCTTGCGTGTGCGTGTTGATGTACAGCGTGTACACCCACCTACACAGTCCTGATGGATGTTTATGGCTTCCATTCTGTGATTGCCTAGGATAAATGTACGTTATTGCCGCTTGTATGAAGAGCCCTAACATGGTTTACACACACACACACACACACACAAGCGGCCAGATGATCCTGAAACAAAGCTGCAGAGTACATTTCCACTCCACGCAATCTTCGGTTGTCTCCCAGACGGCAAGGGGGCCTATCACCCCGGCCGCTTCATCGCCCGGGGGGGGGGGGGGGCGAGGTGTGCCTGGAGGTCGCGGAGGGGTCATCTCACTCTGTCCCTCACTGTGGGGGGGGGGGGGGGGTTGGGGGGTGAGGGAGGGGAGGGTCTGATATCGGTAGTGCCAGTGCCAATGCCGACCCCCCGCTGTCAAGTACAGTCTCCACACCCCCACGGTGACCCCTGACTGACCCCCCCCCCCCCATCGACCCCCCCCCCCCCCACAACACCTGGGGGGGACACCACTGTCCAGGAACGCGGGAGGTGAAGGGCGAGCGCTCACGAGACGCACGGCAACATGTGACGGGGCAGGCATGTTGACTCTTCCTGAATGACCGTTCCCGGCCTCTAATCGCACGGCACCGATTGGCTCACCGGAGGCGGACGCATTCTTTCTTCGCCGCGCAAAGTTAGCCTTTCCTGCCGGCGACCGCGGGGCGGCCCGTTAATGCGGCTCTCGCTCATCTCTACACCGTGCGTCTGTGCCCCCCAGAGATGTGAAAGCGTCAGATGGGCATGGATGGGGCCGATAGGTGGAGAGGAAGGGAGAGAGGGATGAGGGAAGCATGATGACTACGTCATCCTCGCTCGCGCTCATTTCGTGAAAGCGGGCCGGCCTCTCTCCTCACCACGCCAAAACATTCAATGAATTTCTGAGGGCGTTACATTCGATAATAATACCGACCAAAAAAAGAAAACTGGGGGCGAAGGAATGAGGGAGAGAGCGTGCGAGAGAGAGAGAAAAAGGGAGAGCTGGAGAGAGGCGAGGGGGTAGGTCGCGAAGGGAAAGACACGTGGACTAATTCAGACCCTCTTGACAGAAATGTCAAGAGGGTCCTCCGCGGGGCTATACTGTTCCGCCACTTCCTCCTCATTCATCTGAATGAGGACCACAACCGACGGCAGCCTTCTCGCTGGCGAAGGAACTGACTCCGAACAAAAGGTGCTACAGGGAGATCGATTATCCCTAGAAGGCCCTTTGAATTTTGCCTCACAGAGAATCATTAATCACTGGGAGCTGAGAGCCACGGATGGAGAATCTTCTCCAGATCACGTCCCTAACATCAGAGACCCAGACTAAGCTACTAGGCCCACTCCCACATTGACTAAGAGGAGGTTTAACCCAGTTCCACAGCCTCTCCATAGAGGATGAACTCGGACCTTTGTCCTTCACAACCATCTGGCATTGTGGATTTGTGTATGCATACAGAGCAGGGTGGTTCAGGGAATTGATAAAGCATGACCTGATTCAGAGGTCTCAATCACATTATTTGCACAAAGCTGGATAAATATAACCAGAGAGGCTGTGCATGGCCTGTGTACACCAACATGACCTTGATGAACCCAACCTCTGCTAGTCATACTGGCGTGCCTTGGGCAAACTCTGGCGACCATACTAGTCACGTGTTAGTGGATGTCCAACAAGCCATCTAATTGTTTTCAGAATGATCAATTCTCGTAAAAAAAAAAAAATTAAACTAAAACTGAAAGATGTAAAAGGCTTGGGGATGTTTAAGGGAACTAAGGATCAACAACCTTGTGGTTGAGGAGATTGAACGTTCTTTTCACCTGAACGTGTAGGCGAGTGTATTGGCATCAACACCCTCAACAGAGCGTGATGTCAGACCACAACCTTCTGAACCTTCAGACACAACTCCCAAAACACAACCAACCGACCCCTTCACCACAAGGCCAAACACACACACACACACAATCGGCCTCGGACATCCAGAACAGTATCTGACGCACAAGACAGGACGGAATTTTCCACCCAGAACGTTTTAAGCAGAGGGGGGTCCGGGGTTGTAAACGCAGCGCGTCGGGGGGGGTTTGGCCCCGCAGACAAACTGCTTTAGTAGGGGCTCGTGTTTGTCTACCACAGAACGGGGACCAGTGGAAAATTCCCACTCCCCATTCCCAGGTGTTGGAGGAGAGAGGCTGAGAGCTCCTCGATGCTAGCCGCCTCCAGCCCCAGCCTGTGTGTTTACAGGCCAGGGGCATGGCTCTGTTGTCAGGGCCCGCCGAGGCTCACCGCGCCGTCGTGACGGACGATCGCCGGTGCGAGTCCAGGGCTCCTCGTTATTTCAGATGACACCGTGTCGGCAAGTGGCAGGTACGAATGAGGTGTGTGTGTGTGTTTCTGCGTGTGTTTTGCTAGTTTAGCGAGGACCCTCCTGTTAGCTGTTGCTACAGCAGCAACAACTGGTGCTGGGATTGCATATAAACCCCATAGGAACATGCTGCAATACAGTGTGCGTACTTGTGTGTGTCGGTGTGTGTCGGTGTGTGTGTGTGTGCCTGCGAACGCGCAAATCACATTTCCTATTGATCCATAGCAAGGCAAATAGATATGGAGATGGATGCTCCTGCAACGGATTTAAATGTCCTCGATCCATCTGAAGCCTCATGCCGGTGTTTTACAGCACAAACGGTGCCCAGGATAGAAGCATGTTAGTCCTGGGAGAGGGTGGGTTGTGGGGTTGTATTTGGGGCTGACCCAGGGTGTCTTACCTGTGTCCCCAGGCACCCCACCATCATGTGGGTGAGCAGTTTGGCAGCAAACATGGGGAAGCGGGAGCACAGGAGGTGCGATACGATTGCCAGGACAAACCCTAGGGGGGGGGGGGGGGGGGGGGGGACAGACACATCAATTAGATCCCACAGAAACCATACTCTGTCTGCGCGTGAGTGTGTGTGTGTGTGCGTGCGTGCGTACCCGAGACACAGATGAAGCCTGAGGCGTAGAAGGCCTCGTTGTAGGAGGCGAGGGAAGCCATCTCTGCTCGGGCGGTGTAGACGGACAGGTGGGAACAGGCGCACTCCACGTAGGCCCCGCCCTCCTCCGCCACCCTGCAGAACTGTCCGTCCGACAGCCAGCTGGAGGAACAGGGTCGGTCGCCAAATGTTAAGGATCCACAGTGCTCCGTATCGATATTTAGTCCACCCCCTTGCTGTCAGAGTGAATGTAAACCGCCTCTCTCTTTCTCTCTCTCTCTGTCGCTTGAGGCTGACGGACATTTCTGGCGTGAGTTCTCTAATCTGGGGAACCTGCCAAACCAGACCATCAGGACTCGGTTGCGGTCTGTCCAGCCAAGAGCTACGGGCGACCTGGTCAGGGCACAACCTCTGACCGTTGTATATGAGAGCTCAACACTTCCTCAACCGACCGAGGTCAGGGCTCAGGAGAATCATTCTTCTCCGAAAGTGTCGTACTTTAACTGACTATCCCTGTACATACATAAAGATAAAGGGTCGGGCTTGAAGCTGACAATAGTATGTTGTACAGTACTTCAACTCGGTCAACAACCGTGAACATAGTGCAGTCAGTCATCTAACAAGAAATAGCTGCTTTGATATCTTTGGGGAATGGGATTGTCCTGACTTTAGAAGAGGGAGGGCAGAGTACCTCTCAGCTGCCTGGTTCCAGAGGAGACACAGGGACTGGCCTGGTTTGACGCGGGGGCCGGGAGTATGGATACGGTACACCACCTCGCTCCCGTCAGCTAGGGGTCGCGACCCTCGACCCTGGATGCTGGCGGAGAACACCTGTAGAGAGCGCGACACACACACAGGAAGGCACACACAGACACACGCAGAAACACGAGCACACACAGAAACAGTTGAGTCAAAATAAGGTGCTACCGTCTGAACCGTTAAAGTTTGACAACACCGCCCCCTGTTGGTTTCGACGACCACAACTGAGAAGTCCACCCTCGTGCTCGGCCTCATCCATCCTCGCATTTGGCCTACTTGGAAAGCCTGTGGATTCAACCCGACGTCTACAAACCGGTGTGCCTCCTCACCTTCCCGTTGAGGGCGGTGGTCTTGTCGTTGGTGAGGAACCAGTGTTCGCTGGCGAATTCCGTCAGCTGCAGTTGGTGGCAGGCGGAGGGGGTTAAGGGGCCTGCGGTGGGGGCTGGGACCTCCAGCAGGGTCTCTGGGAGCCTGAACGTGTCTGCGTTCCTGCCGGTGAAGGTGTGCCCATTGATTTGTGTGGGGTACCAGTAGTGGGCAGTGATACCCATGTAGGGACAGGTATCTAGGATGGTTTTCCCCCTGAAAAACCAGACACACGACACCCAAAAGCATTACAAATCTGGTTAAAGTGCTTCATCCAAGGTTTCATCCTAATACTAATGTCATGTCATTTCATTTATTAACCTTTCTTTAACCAGGTTTGACCCACTGAGATTCAAAATCTCTTTTACAAGAGACCCGGCTAAGAATGACAGCAGGACATATCGTTTCAGAAACAAAACACTCGCATGAAGACAACAGACCAGCTCAAATCAGCATGAACGTTTTCCAGGAAGTAGCTTGCCGCTACAACACCCAACACACTACATCCTATCTGACGTTGTAGCAAACCAGGGGAGTCAGACCTGCCAGTCCGGCCCCGAAGGCGGGTCCATCGAATTCAATTGGGGGAGGTGATAGAGGGAATCTATCACCCGGTCGAGGTGCTGCAGCCACTGGGCACGTGGCAATGGTCACACCTGGAGCCCATCAGACAATCAGGCGAGGGCTTAAAGGGAGCCAGCCCAAGGCCACAGGGGAGGGAGAACCAGAGAGTCAACGCTGGAGGAACGTTGCCCAAACGACTAACCTTTCCCTCTGCTTTGACCCCCCCAGAACCACACTCCTTGAAGGACCGCAGACCCCGGACGGGAAGACCCCTGATTTAAAGTTTGTCCCATTACCCTTACCCTGAAACCCTTTAGTAAAGACCCATTTATGTTAACCCCCAGTGTCGGAGTCCTGTTTTATTGTGTATCGGGCCTTCAAGTCCCCTGAGTTGCTACAACGTATATGGTTTCGGATGAGTTCAACGGCATTCCTTCCTATGCGGGCGGGACTGACCTCTGACCCTGTGCCCCACACTCGCTGTGGGTGACGAGGGAGAAAGCGAAGCGTTCCGCCACCTGCGCCAGGTGACTGACCCCCCTGGTGTCGACGCGCGCGGGGTTGGCCATGGCACACAAGAGGTCGTAGGTCAAACTCCGGCTGCTGTCCGCCAGGGAGGTCCTCTCGCCCTCGGCAAGCACCTGTCGCAATGACGCCAGTGTGTGTTTGTGTGCTTGTTTACAGCATGCGACAACAACAAATATATCTATAAAACGATCTGGGTTTTGAGGAGCAAGAAGAACTTAGTGGTGACAATCTCAATGCAACTACACACAGGGTTCTTGTTATGGTGACCTCCTTAGAGATTTCATCTTGTTGTCTAAGCTCTGCTGAGTCATGTTTCTATGAATCCATCCCTCCAGCCTAGAATAACACCGTGTTTGATGTGGTGACGGCTCATTCGTCTTCAACCTCCGCCCCCTTACTCCTCCCACTCTCTATCACAGTGCCGGCTCTACCTGAGTAATGGTTGTCACTTCCCCCATAGTCGTGCTCTCTGAGCACAGCAGTGATATGGAAGACTTCAGACAAGCTGTGACAACAGGGACCTTTTTGGACAAGCGAGAGACCGACCTTTCGGCAAGAACAAACACGGACTTGGCGAACCTGACCACGCTAAACGGTCACTGACGGTCGACGGCCGAAGCTCGCCGAAGGGCCGGTGAGGGATTGTAAGCTACATCTGCACTGTGAAGACGTCACAAATGTTTATTTTGACTGGCTGTCCCCCCCCCCCTCCTCCCTCCCTCCCTCCAGTTATGCCTCTCACCTTCCCCAGGCCTTCCAGCACGCCGGTAATCTGCTCCGGGGTGACCGGGGTGGTGACCTTGTTGAGCAGTCCTTCCAGGGCCCGGTCCAGTATGGCTGCGTCCAGAGGCTGCTGGAGCTGGTCCAGCAGGGCCCACACCGCCTGGGTCTCCGCGTCCGCCACCAGGGTCACGTTGGCCAGCCCGAAGGCGGGGTGCACCCTGGCCCCACCGCTGGCCTCGTACAGCTCCACCTGGAAGCGCTTGGGCGTGGGGTTGGAGGAGGCCTGCTCGGGGGTGAGGGCCACGTCCAGGCCCGCGCTCCTCTGGCCCGGCTGGAACGTGAGCTCGCCCCGGGCTCGGAGGAAGTCCATCCCAGCCACGGCGGGCCAGATCAGGGACGCGCCCACCGCCTCGGCCCTGGGGAGCTCCTGGAGGACGACAAGACAAGAGGACCTCGGGTCAGCGCAGGGGGGAGAGAGAGACGGAATGTCGAGGGGGACAGAGACTATGTGCCCGCTCGATAGGATGTAGAGAGGGCGAACATGAGAGGTAAAAGGAAACAAAAACACACAGCCAAAGCCGCGGACGGACGTGTCTGCCTCGGATATCTTAAAACCCTTTTTATCCGGCCAGCGTTCCCCGTGGCCCCATCCTTGGAAGATGAAAGCCGAGGAACCCGGGAGAGGGTAAGTGCGCCGGACGTGGGCCCTTTCATCTCCCATATCAAAGCCAGCGAAACGCTCGTCAATATTAGCCCCGAGACCGAGCGCTAGGGGCGAGCGGATCAAACACACGGCTCAGCGCTGACCGCCTGGGAGGGGCGGGGATGAGAGGATGAGGGGAGGGGGGGGCGGAAGGAAGGAAGGAAGGGGGCATTTAGAGAGGTAGAGCCAAGTAGAAGGAGGCAGGAGGCTTTGAAGTTGGTAGCAGTATTGATGAAAAGGTGTTGTTTGGCGGATCGACAGCAGCGGGGGGGCCGGGGCATGTGTCATGGCAATGGGCTGATCTGTTTCCTGTCGGCTGAGGTGTGAGGCGGTAGGGATGTGTCTGTCAAAGTCTACAAGCTGAAGAACCCAGGGAGTCCTCCATCACTCAGAGATACACCTGACCTGACCATTAACTCGCACAGCCAAGGCAACTCTTCCTAAGTGATGCTTGGCAAGAACGGGTCGGCAACACAACTACGTAGCAATATCGAAAGTAAACACATTGCATGTGCATGGGATCTGCTATGTCATTCAATGGTATCAAATTAGCGATATTGATTATTACAAGTACAGTATAGGGGAGGGGTGTGGATGTTACAAACAGGCAGCTGAAGGTTGTGTCAACCTTCAGGAACAACAACTTCCCAGTCTGACCACGTATTACAATGCTAAACCATAACCACATAGCAGTTTCTATGTCACAATGCAGTGTTGTCGCTGGGTTTTGCTGTGTAGTTACATGGTATTGAATGCAACCTTTGACTTAAAGTGTTACGGAATAGTCTAATGTGGGAGTCTAATGACAGTCTCCTGCCTAACCTTTTAATGAGGCAATTGGGGACAGATTGAAGTTGAATGTTGAATCTGGCTCTCTGGGTTGCCCATTGATTAGATTAGACTTTATTTGTCATTGTGCAGTAAAACCATACAACGAAATTTGCTTGTGCGGCCTCTAAAACAATACTCCCTTTCATATACACAGACACACAATAAGTCAAATAAGAAAAATATAAAGAGCATTATCAAGGCATCCGATAATGCTTTTGTGGAGATGTAATTAGGTCAAATAAATTAGGTCAAGGAGAGGAGGAACAAGTTCAGATCGTATTTAGTGCGTTGAATAACACACCATCTTGGGGAAATGTGAGTGGTCAACTGACCTACTTACTGTAGTCAATTCGATTTATGTGTCGTGATTTCCTACCCTGTGCCACGTAACGGACAGTTTGTCAATGGTGATAATCGTGTTATGGCTGGTGGCCCGTGCTAGTGTTTACGATGACGCGAGCGATTGAGCGAGCGGCTCGAGGTGAAGTGAGAGCGTGTGTGCTAGTGTGTGTAGCTTCGGGTGCGTGCGCGGGTTTTCCCCGCGACTGCGTTGGCGGGGATATACTTGCGTGCGAGCGAGGGCATATGTGTGTGTGTGTCAGTTTGTGTGCGTATTCATGTCTGTTTGTGTGGGGGTATTTATGTGTGTGTGTGCGTATCCACCACCCACCAGCGTTCGGTAGCGTACGGTGATGGCGGAGGCAGCGCTGGCCTCTCTGTACACCTGCAGGCTGAGTCTGGGGGTCCTCGTGTGGCCCACCGCCAGCCTGGAGCCCACCGCAAAGTACACCAGCCCCCTGGGGTCGTCGCTCTCCAGCAGGGTCACGTTGGCGAAGCGGGCGCTCTGGTTGATGGACGCCCCGGCGCCCACCTGGAAGATCTCCACCAGGAACCACGCTCGCTCCTCGGGCTCCTAGATCGGGATCAACACAGAGAGGGTTGGAGACGGGGAGACCGGATCTGGGATCGTTTTTGTCGCCGTCGTGGTTTTCCACGTCTCGTTTCCTGTGGGAAGTGTGGTACGTGCTGTCCCTGGCTGTCGGGGCGTCTGGGTGTGTTCGAGCGTGTGCTTGTGGCGAGGATGGGAGAAGGTGGTTTGTCGGTGCACGGAGAGCGATCGAGTGATTAGAGCCTGTGGAGAGCTGCCCTTAAAATAGCCCCTCCTCTTTCCCTGATACACCCCCCCCCCTCCCCCCTCCCCCCTCCCAGCGAAGGCAGGATGTGGGGGAACAGAGGAGACCGCCACAGGAGAGGAGAGGGGAGAGGAGGCATGATCACACAGCGGGGTCTTCCGGGCCCACCTACGGCGTTTGTGCAGCTTTCTTTTCCAATGTGAGTCTAACTCCCTGATCCTGACACACACTGTCAACTCTGACACACAAGGTCTCAGCAGCAATCCACACACACACACACACACACACTCAGTATCACTTCTGACACACAGGGCTATAGTGAGTTATCGTCATTCCATTTCCTTTAGGTTGGCTGAGGGCCGGTTCTATGGGCGTATGTGAAGCCCTCTGTCACACTGCTTGTAAACAAGGCTACACGAATGAATTTTGATTCGATTAGATCACAACATCATATCATCATCCTATTATCAGATTAGAAACAAGGCCCCGCGTTGTGTCACTGACCTGGTCGTCCCTGATTTCCATGTGGAACGCACAGACGACCTGGCCCCTCTTACACAGGGCCGAGCCTGTGGTCTGGACCAGCTCCCTGGTCAGGTTCAGCCCGTTGTTGACCAGGGTCGGACCGGCCTTGCTGAACGTGGCCCGCCACAACACCTGCACGTCCTCGAACGCCCTGCCGGGACGATAAACAAACAGCTCCTCCAGTGGCCGGGTCGATAATTGCTGAACGTTTCCTGGTTTGTTAAACGACCGAAGGCAGTTAGGCTAGTTTGAGTAAACGGTGTTTCTCTGATACCTGTTCTCTTGTCTCTCCAGGAAGAGCAGCGCAGTTCTGTTGACCGAGTCCTCGTCCAGAACCTGACCTGTCAGAGAGCTCACACTGAATCCCACGATCCCGTTATGGAAATCACTCCCTGGAAGAGAGACGGAGAGGGAGAGAAAGAGAGAGCGAGAGAGCGAGAGAGACAAGAAGAGCGAGAGAAAATATGAGAGAGAGACGAGAAGAAAGAGAAAGACAGGAGAAAGAAATGGATCCTTGTTGGTGACAGGCTCGTCACATGCACACGCTCGTCAGTACCGCATCGCCCTTAGAATGATAATTATGGGATGCCAGACCGAGCGGTTACCTATGATGACAATTTTGGCGAAGGAGCTGAAGCCCAGCGGGTCGGGTCCCTCCGCGATCTGGGCCCCGCCCTCGGGGTCGCTGAGGTAGACGAAGAACACTTCCTGCCCCTCGGGCTCCGAGTCGTCCAGGATGAGCAGGGACACCAGGGCTTCAACTTGGCCCTCCTGCAGGGACACCAGGCCGGACTCCAGCCTGAAGTCCTGCCCCTCCAGGGCCAGGGTCCCGTTGAAGGGGAGCGGCGAGGCCCCCGAGCTGCCGCCCCCGTAGGCCTGCACCCTCACCCTGACGGGTCCCACCAGGCTGTCGGACCTCCGCACCCTCAGAAGCACCCTCTTCTCCTGCTCCGCCCCCTCCTCCCTGTCCTCGCTCGTCTGAACCAGGGCCGGCCCGATGCTAAGAACTCCCCCGGTGACATCACTGGCCAGGATGGTTACCTTAGCGACGCTGTTCCGGGGGGCGAGGCGGGGCCGGGCGTCCGGGGAGGGGGGGTAGGAGGCCGATGCCTGGACGCTGGTCAGGTTCACGAAGAAGCTCTCGTCCGGTTCGGAGAGGGCGTCGTCGATCACGGACAGGCGTAGGGACGCGTTGGTCTGGCGTGGTGAGTCGAAGAACACCTCGCCGTCTCGCACGGACACAAAGTCCTCCGCCGGCGCCGCGCTGCCCGCCGTCGTCTCGTAGGTCAGCCGGGTGCGGTTGCTGCGGAAACCGTAGAGGCGCTGGACGTAGAGGGTGATGGTCTGGATGTCTTCCTCGATGACCAGCTGGCGGGACTCTGGGGAGAACTGGTACACGCCCAAAGGCTCTACCTCAGCCACCGTGTACCCTGGCCTGGGGACCGGACAGGTCCACATAGGATAGCATGTTTACTTTCTCTGGGATGTTTCAACATATTATTTATATAAATGATATGGTTTGAGTCCTTTCGAACTCAAGCCAAAATGGCTTTCTTTGAACCTTCCAAGAATACGTGTTCAATTCAGCTTCATAAAACTGGAGACGCGAGGTGAGCTATGCTGAGTGTAGGTCAGAGAGAGTTACCTGAGTCTGACGGCGTTAGCCGAGCTGCCGTTAGCCGAGCTGCCGCTAGCTGAGGTGAGGTGGACAGCGTAGCTGGCGGGCTCTGAAGCGTCGGGCGCGGCTGTGAGGGACACCGTCCTACTCCTCTCACCGTGGGCCAGGGCGAGCGAGCCTGGGGACCAGGGTTCACACCCACGTCAACATCAAACAGCTGTAGTCTGCAAGCTCACCATCAACAATGTTATGATCAAGTTGCTAGGGGGTTGATAGCATTTATCCTCTCATTCCTCCTTGTCATTTATGCAAAATATATAGTAGATCGATTTTACAAGTCTTTCATGTATATTACCTTTACAAAACCTTTAATAATATAATCGTATAGAACTGATATAAATTTAGTAGCATTTCCATTCTAGTTCCTGTCTGAGGACCTTACCTGAGCCAGGCAAGATGACTCCGGGTCTAAACCCTGACAGAGCCTGTCCGGGGGGGTACCCTGCGCTCCACTCCACCCTGACCCCCCCAAACAACCCTCTCCTGGTGACCCGCGCCTCGCACGCCCCCGTCTCCAGACTGGAGACCTGCAGGGCCAGCGAAGAGAAGCCCACCTACACAGGACCACACAGGGAAACATGACAACGGGAGCTACGTCCTATGCTAATAACATGGCAGACGCACACAGTGCTGTCTCTCAGTAACGGCTCGTGCCATGTCACTGTGAGAACACAGCAGTGTGGGTTTTTCGACAGCGACACTGACTGGCTAAACAGTTGACACGAGTGGTTTTAACAGGCTTGGCCTAGTCTGTAAGTCCATTCCAGTCAGCCGTCAGCAAATTGACTTAGCGCTGGATGTTCCATGAGTCTGTCAGAAGGACAGAAGGCTGACAGTTCCCAGTGCTGCCTTACCTAACTCAGTTACACGCACAGCACCCCAGCCTCACTGTCATTACATGTAATACAACTAAATGTCAATGGAGACAGAACGCAGATGCGCTATTTGCTGGTGTCGACCTGCCCCCTAGTGGGCGAGAGAAGATTTACCTCAGAGCTGGCCGCCTCCTCTGGAACGGTAACCACGGTGACCTGTGACTCTGGGAGAAGGCGGGGCGGGGAGGCGAGGAGAGGGCTGACCAGGGTGACGTTGGTGAGCTCCACAGTGATGTTCGCGCCCGCAGACAGAAACACCTGAAGGGCGTTCACACGCTATGTTTATTCATTCGGTCGATGCTTTGATCCAAAGCGACATTCTAACAGTATTTCCGTGGTTAGGGACAACATCTCAAACACAAGGAGAAGAGAGAGAGAGAGAGAGAGAGAGAGAGCAGGAGATAGAAAGAGAGAGACAAAGACTGCTAATTAACTGCTAATGTTCATGTTACACATTCAAATCTGACTTCCAAGTAAGACCAACAGACTGGTGACGTCTCACCTGACTGCTGATTGGCAGAGAGACGGCGGTGTACGTCTCTCCCTCCCTCACCAGCACCCTCCCCACCGCCCTCTCTCCCAGCAGCCCCTGCGCCTCCGGCCCCGCCCCGCCGACCCGGTAGGCCACGCTGGCGTTCCCGAACGCCCCCGCCTGCCGCGTCACGTTCAGCACCAGGGCCCGGCTGACCTCCGACCCCTTCACCTCCACCCGCACCGCCTGGCCCCCGGCCTCCAGGGCAAACACCCCGTGGGGCTCGTCGTTGGCGCGCACCCTAGGACGGTCAAACTCACGTTCACTTTGCGTCCGTAAACGCGACCGTACACGAACCAAACGACTCAAAGCGGAACTCGAACTCGCGTCGGGTGTCACCCAACGGTTACCTGAGGCGGATGCCGGTGCGGTTGGCGTCCAGGGTGGCCCCGCCTTCCACGGCGGTCAGCCGGACGGTGTAGACTTCCTCCAGCTCGGGGACGTCGTCGGGCAGCAGGGAGAGGAGCAGCTGGGCCCCCCGGAGGCCCTCCAGGAGCACCACAGAGCCACGCACAGACAGGAAGTCCCCAGCCACCTCCCCTGAACCCAGGATCTGCCAGTGGACCTTGAGGACGGAAGGGAACAGGATCACTGACATACATTTGACCCAAACACCAAAAAAATACATTTTTATGGTGTCTGCATGCCAGCCAGGTTACAGTATTATTGTATATATTATAGTCTAGGTTATAGTATAGGATAATCTGCAAAACATATATATTTCTGATGATGATGAAATGATGGGATATGCTGTTAGTCTTTAACCGACTGTCCTTCACTTCCGTGCGCTGCTATGGTTCCTGCTTACCGTGACGTTGCCCATGACCCCCTCCCTGCGTGTGACCAGCAGGGAGATGTTGAGGGGTGAGTCTGTGGGCTCGTCGTAGACCCTCTCCCTCAGATCGGCCTCGGCAAACTGGACTATCCCGTTGGGGTCCCCGAACTTCTCAATCTGGGGCACACACACACACACAAGCACATCACATGGCCAATCAGAGATCACTACAATTGTTCCCTAGAGTGGTTATATTTTCTGTAAACCAAAAAGAATGCGAAATCTGTTGTGGCGTACTTTAAGCGTGACAGAACCAGCACGGGGGTCGATGTCCATGTCTCCCGATAGGATTCGGAGCTCCACCACAAACCTCTCCTCCACCTCCACCTCGCCGTGGGGCAGGATGCTCAGGTCGATGGTGTGGACACCCCCCTGCCCGTCTCGGAAGTGGAACGATCCATTGACGGGTCCGGCGATGTCTGTGTTGCCGGCCGCTAGGATCTCCCGGGAGTTGGGCCCCAGAATGTACCACTGGACCTGTGGGAGAGGGGAGGAAGAAACGGTGAGAGTAGAGAGGGGTCGGTTGTGAGAGTGGTCAGACGAGTGTCTCTCTCTGTGTGTGTGTGTGTGTGTGTGTGTGCAGAGCGAGCAGGCTCACCGAGGCATTTCCAACCAGCCCCCCCGCCCTCTCCAGGGCGAGGCTGAGGCGCAGGGTGGCGTTGGGGTTCGCCAGCGTGACCGTGCTCGCGTTCAGGAAGCGCACCACGCCGTTGGGGGAGTCGCTCTTGGCGATGGTTACCCTGGCGACCAGGTACGCGCCCAAGACGGCTCCGCCGGTGGCGCCGGTGAGCTGGACCTCAAACACCTCGGCGTACTCTCTGGGAGAGGGACAGGACACGGTCGTGACCACACACTTCCTCCTACAACGAGTTGCAACTCACAAACTCTCACGAATCCCACATCAAAACAGATATAAAACCACTAAATCGGTCATTGGCCAGTCATGACTGAACATCATTTTTAATGCAGAATGTTCATCTAACAGACTGTGATACTTAAAAAAAAAAAATAAAAAAAAAATCAAGTCTGCTTGGATCTAGTTGGACTTGTTTCTTGTATAAATGCCTTATCTTGTGACAACTTAAGAGAACGTCACGTCTTTAAGAAATCCTATCAGGTGAAATGTTCTTCACTGGCAGCCAAATGGACGTTTTAAAGCGTCTTAAAGCGTCAGCAAGCACATAACCAATGTTTCTGCACTTCAATTCGAGTTTCACACGCAGAGACAAAGATCAAGTCAGGTCATTCAGGTCAGTCAGGTTTAGCGGCCCTCACCTGTCCAGGTCGTCCAGGATGGAGATGTTGATGTGCGAGAGGTTCTGGCCCTGCTGGAAGCTGACCGAGCCGTTGGCGAGGCTGTAGTCCAGGCCGGGGGTGGCGCTCAGCCCACTGGAGACGAAGTCGGCCGAGACGCTGCCGTAAGTCCCCGCCCTCCTCACCACAGGGACGGACACGAGCCCCACATCTTCCTCCACTAGGGGGCAGCACACACAGGAAGGCGGCGTCAGAAACGGTCACATTTCGCGTTCGATTCCGACCGCATGACATCGCGCGTCTTTCGTTTATCGTCTCGGCCGGAAAAGCGCCGCCTCGCTGACCTGTGATGTTGACGTAGGAGGGATGGAACTCGAGGACGCCTTCCGCGTCGTCGTTCTTCCGTATGACCACCGTGACCGAGGAGGCGTCCCCTAGCGCGGGGGGCTGGTCGAGCCGCAGGCCGTGCTCCCTCACCGTGTAGTCCACCACGCTGGACACCAGGGGGAGACACACGTCACGGGGTTATCGAGGGGAGAGCACTTTGAGATCCACAATTATGGGCCACACGCAGACACTTTAGGCCGAGGTAGCGTACTCTACGACTACCCTCTATATTCTATTTCGACACCTTCGCTCACCTGTCGTTGAGGAGAAGGTGGCATGTTCTATTCTATTCTACTTCTACACCTTCGCTCACCTGTCGTTGAGGAGCTCCACCGCGGTGATGTTGAAGTAAAACTCCTCAGGTGCTTCGGGAAGGCTGTCGTCGTGGACGCCGAGCGTCACGTGACCAGAGGCCTGGCCCGGTCCGAACATCAGCCGCCCGGACGCCGGGGTGAAATCCACCCCGCTGACCGCCCCACCTCCCGTCGTCTGATAGGTCACCCACACGTTGCCCAGCAGGCCGTTGGAGCGAAGCACTGTCACGTTCACCTGGGGCGGGGCGGGGCGGGCGGGGAGGAGAGATCAGTCTCTCCGAACATTTCAACTTTGAGTTCCTTTTTGGAAGGTTTTTCGATTTGTATGTCTGTCCCGTGGTGATGACCTCACCATGCCGTCCTCCTCGGACACGCTCAGCTGACCCGGGGGGAGGGAGAAGAGACCGTGGGGGAGGTCGCTGGCTGCCATGGTGACGGTGGCCTGCCGGGCGAGGGGGCTGATGTCGGCGCCGGGCGTGGCAGAGGTCAGGGTCAGCTGGTACACCCGCCGCACCTCCGGGATATCATCATCCAGAGCCTGAACCAATGAGAGAGCCAGCAGAGTCAACACCTGCATAACCTTTTGTTTATAGGGACAACAACCTCACTTCCTACTAAGCAGCGCGATCAGCGGTGTTCAAGATTGGATACGAGGTATCACAACAGGTTTTTGGTGTGTCATAGAGTGTCCGTGTGCTAGTTCACCTTGAGAAGGATGGTGGCAGCAGACTGCCTGTCTCTCATGGTCACCAGGCCCGACGTCTCCTCAAACTCCGAGGACGCGGCTGGAGTGATGTTCCAGTAAATCTGGATCTCTCCGAAGATCCCCGGGCCTCGTACCAGGCTGCCACACACACACACACACACAATGAGCGTTAACTTGTCATATCAGATTTGGTCCGACCGTTCGTGCATCGTGATGTTCTTACGGTACCTGACTATGGCGGTTCCGTTGTAAGCTCCCTGTGGTTCTCCAATGAGGATGTTCCTGGAGGACTCTGCTATCCCAACAGTCCCCAGAGCTGCCCGGTCCCCCCGGATGGTTACGGTGGCCTTACCTGAGAAGAACAGACCAATCCCAGGCAGAACAGTCAGTAGAGCTGACAGCCTGTTTTATTATTCATATTCATCCGCCTTTTATTACTTTGAGTGCACAGAACACAGACAACACATTAGGTATAGTAGGATTTGCATTCAACCCTTTGCCCGAGAAAGACCGACGACTTCTTTGAACTCGAAAGCGAAACAGTCAACTGACCGTTGACGGGGTGAATGACTGCATCGCTGGCGACAGCCAGGAGCTGTACGGTGAAGCTCTCCTCCCCCTCCAGGACAGCGTCAGCCAGCGCTCGGACGACCAGCGTCTGCCTGGAGTCCACCTGGGTCATGGTCATCAAACAGTACAAGATCAGTATTAATCTGTAGGCTACGCGAAGGAGGATATCCGTTGTGAAATCCAGAACAGGGTGCACTTAGGTCGACCGTCGAAAAGCCCTACTGACCTCGTTGAAGGCCAGCGTTCCGTTGAGAGGTGAAAGGTCGTCCCTGGCGGCGTTCTCCAGACGCCACACCAGAGTCACCGCTCCGCTGCCCCCCGCGCTGCGCACCACCGCTAGGGTCGCCGTGGAGGCCGGGTCGTTGGCAAAATCGGGCTCGCTGACGGTGAACTGTGAAGTGAGAGGCTAGCGTTGGAGGGTTTTTCGAACCTGGTGTCAAATCAAGACTTTGTAGCCGATCGCGGAAGATGTTTGGACCTACCTGCTGGCGCTCAAATCCGAAGCTTCCAAGCGGCGAGTCGTTAGGCGGAATGTTGACCGTCACGGAGGTGACCTCCCCCAGTCTGGCTCCACCAATCACACGCGTCAGGGTGACGCTGAAGGACTCGCCGGTTTCCGCCTCGGTGTCATCAACGATGGTGATGTCAATCACAGCTTGCTCCTGCAGGACACAGGAAATCCAAGGTTTTCACTTGGAAACGCTCGTCTTCCTCGTGAAAGGCCACAAAACACCTAGTCCACTCTCCAGTGCCACTATAGATCTAGAAGAATAGAACAGATGAGACGGTGACAATAAATGACTTACCTGCCCAACTTGAAAGGTTAGATTCCCAGAAATGGGGCTGAAGTCGTCCGGGCTTGCAGTGATCGGCAGAGCCTCCCAGTACACCACCACTCTTCCTGTACTGCCAGCCAATCGCACCACAGGCAGGTGGAGGAGATTCCCGGGTGGAGGCATCTCATAGGCTAACACTGGCCCCGACACGTCCTGTGACACGTTAAACTGCAGGACCCCCCGGGGGTCGTCGTTCTCCTGGATGGTGACCTCTGCCACCTCCATGCCAGGCCTCTTGAGGCTGGGCTGGCCCCCGCCCATCGACCCCCCCACCAGCTCCACCCTCGTGATGTTGACCAGGAAAGTCTCAGCCAGCTCTGGGACATCGTCCTGGGGAACAGAGGATTATGGGCAATGTAGTACCAGTCTGGTTAATAACAAACATTGACCCAAAATACAGCATACATGACAGACCATTTTTGCTGGATCTATAGTATAATATAGCACTGTACAGTAAAGTATAGTACAGTATAGTACATGAGTCTAATATCAATGGACCCAAGCACTATTGAAATGCACGGGTTATGGTTAAGTGCAGAGAGCAACAACACTAACATGCATCGGTATGAAGTCAAAGCTAATTGCTCTGCTTTTCCATGCATGCTTCCAATCAGGCTTAATGGCTGGTGGCAGTTCTCGAGCCCGTAGAAGCCGGTTTTCAAACTTCCTCTCAGCCTCAACAAAACACAATAATAGTTACCATTAGTGGGATGTGAAAATAGCTGCTCAGCACTGAAACTCAAGAAGGGGAGGATCTATTTCTGGGGGACGGGGGTGGCTGTAAGTACTGGGTTTCATCCAGGGGAGGCCTGGCGCGGGTGTTTAGAGAGCTGGCTTGTGCACCTCGACTGGAGGCAGAGGAAAGGCACCAGGCTAGCTTGTCAGCTCACAATCTGAAGTGGCGGGCAGATTGGGGTTTGCGAAATAGCGGGAGAAACTCTCTTGTTCACGAGCACCCTGGAATAACCTTTCAGCCCAATGCATGATGGGCCACCTGTGAAACAGGGTCCTCCGTTACGCTCGGGCGCTCTTTGGAAACTGCTCGTTTTGGCCGGGCCAGACTTCGTACCGCTAAGATGGCGATGGTCACCAGGACCACGGGGGTGCCCTCCGCCATGACGACGGTGCCGTCCTTGGCCGCGTAGTCCTGCCCCGCCGCGGCCTGGTTGGCGGCGGGCTGGGACAAGGCCGGCTTGGTCTGGTAGAAGACGGCGACCGCCCCCGTCGAACCCTGCTCCCGCACGATGGTCAGGGTGACGTTGGCGGGACTCCCTGAGATCGACGTTGCAGACGGAACAAAACGTAAGCCCTCTGATCGGACCTCAGAACCGATGAAGCACACCTACGATGAAGGATTCGTCCCGGCACGTGTCGAACGCCACCGCGAAACACGCCGCAGGCTCTTACCCTGTGGTTCCTGAGCGAGGAGGAACTGGGAGTCCAGGTGCCAGCCGACCACCCCGTAGGGGGAGCCGTTGGGCAGGATGGTCAGGAGGGAATGTGCCCGCTGGGGGTCGATCACAGCCCCCTTCACTGGGTCCGCCAACCCTAGAGTGGTGGCCCCCATAAGGGAGATGGTGACCCTCTCCCTCAGCTCTGCCAGGCTGTCAGCTATGACCGCCAGAGAGATGGCGGACACCATCTGGCCTTCCGAAAATATCACCTGAGACAGAGAGGCAGAAGGAAACTCTGACACTTCGGCGAAAACCTTTTGAGCGACGTGTGAGGTAACGTATGTTTGTTCTTTGTTTTTTTTGTTCACGACGTGTGCGCGGCCCTGCTAGCTAGCTAGCCTCACCACTCCAGAGGTGGGGAAGATGTCCTCCAGACTGCCGTTGGCGGCCCAGTGGACCGTCAGCCGGCCGAACGTCCCCCGCCTCCTCTCCACCCTCAGGACGATGGGGTTGTTCTGCTCCAGCTCCTCCACCTCCAGTGACAGAGAGCTCTGGAGGTGGTCATAACAAATTCAGAAAGGACAGCGTGCAACTCAATAAAACTATTTGACAACAAACTATTTCATTTGATGGAAAGTTACAACTATACTGGAGCACAAAACTGTATTAATACATGAAAGTTAAGGTTTCCAAAAGAACACCGTGCATGAAGAGATACCTGAGCAAAGCCTATGACTCCATAGGCGTCGTCATTGGTTGGGATGACCACTGTCACCTGACCCCCGAAGCCGATCTCAGCCCCGCCCTTGGGGTTCTTCAGCCTCACCCGGAAGTGCTCCGCCTCCTCTGGAATGTCATCATCGATGACGTTGACGGCAATCTCCAGCTCGCTGTCGCCAGGAGCGAAACGCAACTCGCCGTAGCTGAGAGCAGGAGAGAACATTTAGAGTCAGAGGCGTTCAGACTTTTAGTATTTCTGTCAGGAGGTCAAATGTCGGTGAAACCAAGCGACTGATCAGACGCAGTTCAAAAGCGACCTCAAACTATAGCCTTGTGGGAAAACAATCAAGCAAAATGTCAGTCAAGTGCAGTTTTCCGCGAGCTTTTGTAATACTAGCTTCGTGTACTTCGACCATGGGAGATAAATATGGCGGTTAGGTCAATACCTGGGGATGAAGTCAGACTGGTTGGAGACAGAGGTGAACTCGTATATGGTGGAGCCTGTCTCCTCTGAGGCGGCGATGAGGGTCTTGGTGGCGTTGCCATAGGAGACAGGCAGGGACAGGAAGTGCCTGGCCGGAGGAGACCTCAGCACCAAGGAGAACAGCCTGACATCTGACCTCCAGGAGTACAGCGACGACACATTCCCGCCAGCTAGGAGGAGCTGGGCTGGGACACACACATTAATCAGATCATTGTGGATTAGGAGGACAAGTACTGGACAGCTGTTTAACTGTCAACTTTTTTTCCCCCCCTAAATGCCACTTTGGCCATGATTCCTGATAACTCAGCGTGTTCCCTGCCGTGGGGGTGTGGGCTAAGTGAGAGCCCTGTAGGCTGGTCAGGGAGACCCAAGGTATGTACTTACTGGTCCCTGAGAGAGGGTGGAAGGGGTGGGCCGAAACCAGGCCAGGGTGGGGGATAGACTGTGAGAACTGGGGAGCAGGTTGCTGGGGACCCCACACAAACACCTCACAGGACGGTGAGGGGCCTGGAGGTGGAATAACACACACACACATGACACACACATATAATCCTCACACAGCTCCATGGTGAAGGACCTATCTTTGATGGTTATGCTAAGTATGGGGTTGTGTGACACACCCAGCTACTACAAATTACAGCTTAGGAGCTCAACTGTGGTTTTGCTATGTTCCGCTGTGAGCCTTCCAGTAAACTTTACAACTTCGAGGCTGCTAGCGACTGCGCATCACTTACCACCAGTTTAGAAGATTGTGGCTTCACGCATGCAACATCAAAACATACATAAATACATGGTCCAATACACATGAGGACTCTTGTAGCCATCTTGGTCAATGCTCACAGACGACCACAATCCTCTTAGGAACGTCGAGAAACAACATTTCGACAAAAATACAACCAACTGTTGAGAGAACACAAGTGGTGTCCTTCATGACCGAAACCTCCGCGTTCAGGTCACCTTGAGTGACGACCAAGAGGAGGACGTCTGCGCCCATGTTGAAGGCTTCGACCTGATTGGCCCTGCCGGCGAAGGGGAGGGGCCGAGGGTTCAGGAAGCGTCCGTTTGTCCAGAGGAGCAGGAGGCAGCCGTCCGTCGGCCTGTCCAGGCAGGCTGCCAGGTAGAAGCTGTTTCCCCTGGAGAAGGGGAACACAGCGACGAGGCCCTGGAAGTCCAGGCTGTGGTGAAGGGAGAACATTCCTCCAGACCTTACGAAGACCTGGACAGACATGAGGGGAACCGCTCACGTGGTCGCTCCGCATTTAGAGCCTTGCTTTTTTCACACAACAGAATATCATTCAATACCCCGCTGTACAGTTTTCAGATTCATACCAGGGCACATGCTAGCTTCACCAACTCACCTGACTAGATGCTATTAAGTAGTCTCTTCCTGCGATGGTAAATTGTTTCACATCAAGTGCTTCCACAGCCAAGGTTTGCTCCTGTGGAAAAGTACCAAAAAAAACAGTCAAAGTGTCAAAAAAAAAGGGATGAAAACATCAAATGGATGGAAATGTACGGTTTATGAATGCGAGTCTATTCATGAAGTAAATAGGTCAAGCAGGACAACGCGTGACGTAACACACCAGCGTGAGGTTCAGGTCCCTCTGCAGTCGGAACACACTGAGGTTGGTGGCAGGGGCGCTGGGGGGTCCTCTGTGGGTGACGGCTATGTAGGTGGTGTCGTTCACGGTGAAGCCCGCACACGCGCTCGGGTCCTGGATCCTCACAGACTAGAATCACCACCACAGAGGAAGAGGGAGAAGGAAGGAAGGAAGGAAAGAAAGAATGAAAAAAAGAAAGAAAGAAAAAAAAGAAAGAAAAAAGAAAGAACTGCACTTTTTAATGTCCTTTCATGTCCTTCACATTATGTAACATGTAAAACACAATGAAAATGTTTTCTGTTCTGGTTAGGTAGGTAGACAGTAGAGTAGGTTACCTCTACAGGCACAAACACTCCCTGCCATCTGTACAGTGTAGCCAGGGTCTGGGTGGAGCCCACAGAGGGGACTCTGTCCAGCCTCATGGCCAGGGACGAGGCACTATCAGGCAGGGAGCACCAGGCCGACGTGGGGGTCTCCTCAAAGGTCTGGTACACCCCCATGACGGGGAGATTACCCCCTGAAAAGCAGAGAAAAAGAAAGTCGATAGCTTAGCAGAGTACAATTGATCCCGTGTAGATCTCAGATCCCAAGTTCAGTTGGGGGTCCAAACAGCAGATGATGGTCGCCAGTCTCACCCATTCCCATGGCCTTCTCCGACACCGTCTCCCATTCCACACTGACGGCCGTCTCCAGCCCGTTACTCCGAGACACGGTCAGGAACACGGCCCTGCTGCCCTCCTCCACCACCACGGTCGTGTCAGTCCTGGGGCAGAAAACACACGAGATGCAGCGTGGGCGTTTGGGTAAGATGAGCTGTGTGTACTGAGTACCGTGACCGGACACCGCCTGGGTCTGACCTGTTGAGTGTAGGGCCTATGCGGAAGAGTCCAGAAGGAGCCAGGTTCTGGAGGACGGTGATGGACATGTGGAGGTTGCTGCCCAGGCGGGCTCCTCCTGTCGGACTGGACAGGCTGACAGTGAAGGTCTCGTTCGCCTCCGGTTCTGCGTCTAGCACCGCCCAGATCTCCAGAGTCTGCAGCAGGAATATAAAACAAACAACCTCAATAATAGATGATAAGAATCAGGAAATGTAGTACACTCTTAAAAATAAAGGTTCCTAGTAGATTCCAAAAAGGGTTTTACAGCTCGATGCCAGAGCACAGTCAAGTACAGAGATACATATTTATTACTTCAGATATTTGCTGCATGTATCCAGTATGTCAAAGCCAGTGAATCAACACATAGGAATATGAAGCCTGAGTATTTGTAAACAACTCTCCCAGTCCCCTCACCTGGAACCTGACCCCGTCCTCTAGCACCACGAACCCGTGGGAGGGGCTGAGGTCGCCCTCTGCCAGGGTGCCGTTGCCGTCGGTGATGGTGAACTGGACGCTGACCGTGCCGAAGGTGCCCTCTTCCGGGTTTCGAACGACGTACAGGGTTGCGACACTCTCTCCGAGCCCCGACACGGACGTGGGCTCCCGCAACAGGAAGTGCTGGCTGCCGTTAAAGGAAATGACCCCGTGCCCGTCGTCGCTGGCCACGATGGTCACCGTCGCTACGAAAGCGGGCATTATGGGATGTGAACACACTTCCAAAACTGTACATCGTACTGAGAGAGATAAACCCTTTTTTTTATCTAGTTGGACTTGCAGCTTAGACAAATGGCTTTCCAAAACAACAGTTGTTATTTAAAGACAACAGCCATTTGAATATCATTTGAAGTGTTTCTACCCTACCTGTGGTGTTGGCTCCAAGCTCCAGGCCAGATGAGGGGTTAGCCAGGATGAGCTGAAACCTCTCAGCTCCTTCTGGTATGACATCATCAATGATCTGCACCTCCACAAACTTATACCTCTCCCCATTCACAAAGTGGAGCATCTGAGAAATCAAGGACAAACTCTTAACCCGACAGTAGAGCGTGAGCGTGGATTCATTCAAACCAAGCGTGTTGTGCGTGTGTGTGTGTGTCTGTGCTCTCACGGTCTGGGTGGCGTTGTAGTCCAGGCCTTGCTGGGCCTCCAGGTTCTGAGCGTAGAAGATGAGCGAGACGTTTCCGTACGTCCCCTTGTTCCTGAAGGCCACCAGGGTCAGCAGCCCGGACGACTCGTTCACCTCCGACCTGCGGGTCGAAACACAACCACACCGTCCCGCTCCGTCCCAAACGAAACCGTGGAAAAACACAAATGCCTCCGAATGGTACCATCTGGATTTGTTTTTGCCGAGGACGTTTTTCTCACATCGTGTTCGTCCACTCGATGACACCTCGGATGCCGTCGTTGGCGCCGATGCTGACCTCCGCGACGAGCCCCTGCGTGTCTGGGGAGGAACGCAAACATTGACTGTGCGGATGAACGCCCACACACGTCGGCTCGTCTTTTCGTCCTTAAGTCTGCCATTAAGCTCTACTAGCAGCCTCAGCGGGATTGCGCCGAGCATTTAACCAAAGCCAGGGGGGGGGGGGGGGGGGGGCAGGGGGTGAGGAAACAACAGGCCTTCCTCTGTGACCCAATGTTTGTGCTGAGCACGAGAATCGACCACCCCCCCCCCCCCCCCCCCCCCACCACCACCACCACCACCACCACACAACAAGAGAGCCGAGGAGGCTGGGCGCCGAAACGTGTCGACTGATTTACGGCCCCTCGGAAAGAACCGGGCCCCAGTCCCTTCTGGGCACCGGCGCAGCACGGGGGCCTCCAGGGGTTTGGGTTGGCCGTTGCAGCGCTCACCGCACAATGTTATTTAGGCCGACCCAAATCCCTGCAGTCTCTCAATCAGGGAGGACATCAATCCGGCGGGCTAGCCCACGGGCTGCTGGCACATGGGCCTGTTGTGCTTCTCCTAGACAGTGGGTGTTTCACTGTTCTGTCCACTCATCACTTTCAAACAGCGAGCTGTAGCCATTCATGAAATGGACTGCGGTGGGGGGTCGCGCATGAGAGAGAGAGAGAGAGCGCTATTTGGTTTCAATTGGCGGAACGATGATAACGTTTCGGTTTTCGACGGCGCGGTCGAACGCACTGCGCCCGAAGCGTACTACAGGAGAGGCGCTCTCACAGGGCATCCAGAGCCATGTCTGTGTTTTGGTTACCTTCCAACGTACAGTACACCACTTCTACTTGTCAGGGAGAGCGAGGAAGAGGGAGAGACACCGGAGAGAGAGGAAGAGAAGACAGTTCAGCCATGTAAAGAACAACCATTCACAGCAGGACGACAAGAAGAGGTATCGTCAGACAGAGACAAACGTTAAGGAAACGGAGGGGAACAGAACGGAGACATTTCCCCCGAGACAGTCTAAGGAGCGGACATGGTAAAACCACATGAGAAAGATGGAGGTTGCTTCGGAATGCCCCTTGGCCTGAAGGGAGCGTGGCCTGGGGGTGTCGTACCCAGGCTGGGAGCAGTGGCGAGGGTCGTGATCAGCACCGCGGACGTGACGTTGACCAGGAAGAACTCCTGCAACTCGGGGATGTCGTCCTGCAAAAGGAAAAGTCGATATCACACGCATGGCAACACTATTTGGGAGAAGATTACGGGTGAGTGACTTGGACACTTAAACAACCCCCCCCCCCCCCCCCCCCCCAAAAAAAAATCGAACGAAACTGCTACTGAACAAAACATGCAACCCTGCAGAGCCCATGTCAACGACACGGCGAGCCAGGAAGTGGGTCCTCACGTCCAGGATGGTGACGGTGATGGCTACGGAGGTCTGTCCGTCCTGCATGATGACCGTGCCGGAGGCCGACAGGAAGTCCAGACCGGGCTCGGCCAGGCCCCCCTCCGCGCTGGCCAGGTCCTGGAGAGCCCCCCGCACGGTCTCATAGCTGATGTTCACCGCTCCTGAGCACACGCAAAACACACATGTCATCTCCAGACTGGTTGAGAGACGGCAGAGCATGTTGTGTGTTTACGTAACGACAACCCCCATCCTGCTGGTATCCACAGTTCTTCCTCTGACATAAAATAGCAACAAAACAACGACAAATAACAACAAAACAATAACACAACAGTCTGTAGTTAGACAGTTAGCGACAGTTCAAATCCGGCTCCAAAGCTGAGCCTCCTAATACGTCTCCACTGACCAGAGGAGCCAAACTCCCGGTTCACGTAGATTTGAACGGTGCCGTCGCGCTCCGCCGTGGCGACGCTGCGAGAAGACGGCGCGATGCTAAGCATCCCATAGGGAGCGTCACTGGTCTCCACGGTAACAACCGCCTCGCGACCCCGGACGTCCAGTGCGGCGTGACCCGTCACCAGAACACCTACGAGACAGGGGGAAACACACACACACACATCACCAACCACACACTGAACTCCACTGCATCAATAGGCACATACTTCCACAATTTGATTGACTTCCGGTACATTATTCCATTTAAATTAAAAAAGAAATTACCAAAGGTACGGATGTTCGACAGAACTACTCTGTATTCGTCTTTGTTCTCTGGCGTTGCATCATCCAACAGCTGAAGCACGATGCTGTCGTTCAGTTTGCCCTGTGTGTGATCGGACAGCATGGAGTGCACGTGCAAGTACAGCAAACAACAACTTCAGTCACCTCGTCCATCTTAACAGTTAGCGGTCTGGGGGGTATCCAACCCAGGAATCCCCACAGCAGAATGCTCGCACAGGAAGCTACACACCGTACCTGGGTGAAAAACAGGCTCCCTGAGGTGCTGGTGAAGGTTCTGGCCACCAGGGGGCCCCGGACGGCCCAGTCCACCGTGACGTTCCCCAGCCCCGGGGGGGTCCTGCCCACCAGCAGGGACAGCCTCTCTCCTGGAACACACGCCACGCTCAGGTACTCCGCTTGCTACAGCCCACGCTCAGGTCAAGCTAGGCTCAGCTCATCAGGAACGAATTGCATTTGTTTATATACCGTCTAAAGCATGGCTCTCTAAGCCTGTTCCTGGAGAGTTACCTGCCAGTAGTTTTTTTGCTCCAACCACACTTATTTGACCTGGTTCACCATGAGATACCTGATCAACTAGCTAATTATTAGGATCAGGTGTGCTAGATTAGTGTTGGAGTGAAAACGTACAGGACGGTAGCTCTCCAGGAACAGGGTTGGAGACCCCGGGTCTAAAGCATGTGTTTGGACTGGTTTGACAGAATTGCAGTAGACACCAGTGGTTCTATTGTGACTCCCTTCATCGGGAAGGCGCTATGGTTTCAACCTAGATAGAGTTTAGGGATGTCATGCATACTTGATGGTCTACGCCTCTAGGCCCTGTCTACCACCTGTTGTCGCATTCTCCCACTGTCTCTCTCCCATTCCCTCATCGAGACATTGTGCCGTGCAATGGCATGGCAAGTTCAGTTTGAGTGATTGCTCTAATCAACAAGATACATATGTCTGACGCAGGCTCATGTAACTGGAGAAATTGCTTACGTTCTGAGAGGAAACACAAAAGCTGATAGCAATGTCTCAACGAGGAGGGGCCTAGCAGTGTGTGTGTGCTCTGTGTGCAAATGGCTCGGAGGAGAACCCGATCCTTCAGAGAGGATTAACTGAGACTCTCTCTTCGGAGCAAATCCGTTTTTTTCCAGAAAGGCAGCCTCGACAAGGCTGTTTTTTCGGGGGCGAAGAGTCTCACCCTCCCTGGCGACGAGGGCGCGCGAGGCGGGGTGGAAGCCCACCACGCCGGCCACGTTGTCGTTGGCGAGGACCAGGACGGTGACCGTGTCGGAGCTGGGAAGGATCCTGCTTCCGCCCGTCGTCCTCACCAGGCCGATCTTCAGGGTCTCGCTGTCCTCCGGCACGCTGTCGTCCACGATGGCTATCTCGATCGTTTTCTTCAGGTCCCCTGTGGGGGGGGGGGGGGGGGGAGAGAGAGAGAGAGAGAGAGAGAGAGAGAGAGAGAGAGAGAGAGAGAGAGAGAGAGAGAGAGAGAGGGAGAGAGAGAGAGAGAGAGAGAGAGAGGGAGGGACATAAAAGGAGGGAGAGAGAGAAAGAGAGAGAGAGAGATGGTTGTAAAATCACTGTGCCTGTACATCTAGAGTGCAAACAGGTTCATATTCCATCCAAATGTAGTTTAGAATGAATGTAGCCATTTCATATTGAAGATCCTTAGTCAGTTATAGCCAAAGAGCTGTACAGTCAGCTATGGTCAAATAAGGCACTCAAATAAATAACATTAATCACAAAGGCACATACAGACATCAGGACAACATTGCTGTCCACAGTGTCATAGGTCAGGGCGAATTAGTGGGTCTTGCAATATGATATCAAATCAATGCACACCTTCTCTGAAAGTGAGTGTTCCTCCCGTGCCGGTGAAGTCAGCATCGGGCGTGGCCATGCCTCCCACGAACCTCCACTCTATGGTCACCTGACCCAGGCTGCCCCCTCGCCTCTCGATGACCAGGGCCACCGTGACACCCGGCTCCTCCCTCACCTCCAAGTACAGCCCCCTCTCCGTGGCGTTGGGGCTGAGGCTGTAGATCAGGAACACCCCGAAGGCGTCGCCGTTCATCCCTATGGTCACCAGCGCGCGGTCGGGCTGCCCCACAGACGGCAGGTTCCGGGGCTGCGCCGACGCGTTGACCAGCTCCACCCCCAGGATCCGGATGGAGAAGCTCTCGTCCGCTTCCGGAAGCTTGTCGGTCAGGATGGCCACGGTCAGGTTGGCCACGCCCGAGCCGTCGTCCGCGAAGGCGGTCTGGGCGGTCGCGCTGGCGTAGTCGCTGCCCGCCACCGCCCGGGCGCTGAAGAGCACGGCGGCGGCGGTGGCGTTCTTGACGTAGGTGAGCGTCCCGGGCTCGGGGGTCAGCTGCTCGGCTCCGGAGGTCACCCAGGAGCAGAGGGGGGGCGCGGACGCCGGCGCGGCCAGGGAGAAGGCCAGGCAGGCGGGCTCTCTCAGGCAGGCCGCGGCGCAGGCCATCAGGGGCTCACCCTGGGAGGTGATGTTGACTGTCCTGCGGGGGGCGCTAGAGGGGAGGCCAGGGGCTGGCGGGGCGTAGTACAGGAGCAGGTTTTGACCCTCGCTCTGAGCCTTACCCACTATGTCAACCTCGGAGGTGCTGTACAGGACGGCCACTCGGCCAAAGTGACCCCCACTGGAACAACACGGAAAGAAAAAAACGTCACATCATCTACATAATCAACGTAGAGTGTTTTTTTGTACTGCCGGATATTAAAACCCATAGTTTAGACATTCAGTCAGTCGCCATTCCAGTTTGTTTGTTTTTTTCACACATTTTCCATTTCATTCCAGGGATCTTCAACGGCACTCACCTCCTCCGGACTGTGATGTTGGCTATCTGAACTCCTTCCAGAGGCTCCTGAACACTGTAAACAGACTGGTCAAAGAAGAAGGTTCCGTAGGGGTTGTCATTGGCTGGGACCAGAATGTCAACAGACCTCTCCGCCCCTATACTCCCTCCATTAGAGGCGCTGGACAATTCCACCTTGATGATCTGAAAAACACAATATTACTAGAGACAACCCCGTTGCTACCATTATTAGAGATAATTACTTACTAGATTATACAGAGTCAATGTTGCTATTCGTTGGAATCGGTTTCAGTTACAATTCAACATCTCTTTCTTACTTCCTCTATCTCTGGTACGTCGTCGGCCAAGACCTCCACTTTTAAAGTCTTCATGGTGTCTCCGGGGGCGAAGCTGACCTCTCCGGACACGGGTTGGATGTCCCCCACGGCTGGCCGGCCGTTTACCGTGGCCTGCCACTGGACAAACACCGTGCCTATGGTCCCCGCTTTCCTGACTATAGGCAGCCTGACCTCCACGGAGTTCGACCCTGGCTCCTCTATGGTCACTGGAGCAGCCTGGAAGACTGTGGGGGCGGGGGGAAGAGAGAGGAGGCATGGAGAGAGAGAGAGAGACAGAGAGAGAGAGAGAGAGAGAGAGAGAGAGAGAGAGAGAGAGAGAGAGAGAGAGAGAGAGAGAGAGAGAGAGAGAGAGAGAGAGAGAGAGAGAGAGAGAGAGAGAGAGAGAGAGAAGAAGGTGAGAGTGAGCACGTGAGCGATTAAGCGACCGGCTTCATCAAGGCCCAAGGACAGGCAGGCGAGTGAGAGAGGAGAGGGACCGAGGGTGACCGACAGCCGCTGCACGGCCGCACGTATTCGAGCCGGACGCGCTCACCGAAGGATCCAAAGGGGTCGTCGGACGGCCGGATGGTGATGACGGTGCGGGTGCGCTCCCCCAGGAGAGCGCCCCCGGTGGTCTGGTTGAGCAGCTCGATGCGGAAGATCTCCTCCAGCTCGGGGACCTGGTCGTTGATGATGTAGATGGGGACCGACTTACTGGACTCCCCCTCCAGCAGCACCACGTCCGACGAGGCCACGCTGTAGTCGTCCCCTGGAAACACACACACACACACACACAACCACACAAACATGAATCCACACATATCAACACATCAAAAACACACACTCATAAACACACGTAGCAATACATAGCAAGCGACACATAACAAAACAAAAACAAAAAACAGGTGACTCTTCATCGACACTCACCGGCTCTGGCCGTCACCGGTACCGCGATAAACTTGACGGACACGTCTGCGAATATGCCCCCGACGCGCGTCACGTTGATGATGGGCCCCACGTAGTCCTCCTCCACGCTGACGGCCGAGGCGGACAGCTGCAGGACCCCGAAGGCGTCGTCGCTGGCCCTCACGATGACCTGGGCCACCGAGGCCGTCCTGGGTCCCGGCCGAGGGGACTCGGGAACTGGGGAACGCGCACGGGAAGTTAGATGGTGCGCTCGAAAGGAAGCGACGGAACGGGCCACGAGGGGAACGTGCTCGGTCTCGCAGAGATTCCGCAACGTTTCATGAATGTGCCGTTTATTTTAAGTTCTCGACAGTTGCTAAAACTGTCAAGTATTGCCATATTTATTTTCAAAATGACGTTAAATACTTGAGGCATGAACGTGCAGCTTACTTGGTCTCTTCTGCTCTCCCTCGACAAGTTGAACGCTGACTATCTCCACGAATATGGACTCATCCCTCTCTGGGTCCTCGTCATCCAACACCTGAAGGGTGATGTTGGCCTCGCTCTGATTGGCCGAGAACACCACCCCATCCAGGAGGGGGATGAAGTCCCGCCTCTCAGTGGCCCTGCCCACCCCCGGGGTTTGGAAGGGGGCCGGGTCCACCTCGGTCAGGGTCCTGTAGGTCACGCGCACCTTTCCCATGAGCCCCTTCTGCCGGAGGAGGAACAGGGTGACGGGGGTGTCGCCCTCGGGAAGGCTCACCGGCCTGGACACGTTCGAGAACACGAAAACGCCGTACGGGTCGTCGCTCGCCAGCACGGTCAGATTGGCTTCCGTGAGAACACCCAGACGACCGTGGGAGACGCCGAGCAGGGACACTCGGAAGCTTCGGTCCAGCTCGGGCGCCTCGTCCTGGGCCACCTGGAGCGTGATGTTCCCCTGGGTCTGACCCACCACCAAGGTGACGTTCCCAGCCCCGCTAACCAGGACCCCCTCTGAGCTCGGATCAGCCTCCCAGTACACAGTCACGTTGGACAGGGCGCCGAATGACCGAACCACCTGTTAGGGGGGATGTTTACAATGGGGTGTTTCAGCGACGGGAATGTCAAACATAGTGTACTGGACATTCCACTTTCGGGTCGGCGTGGCATTGCACATCAGACAGTTCACAGTGATGGAAACACCACGGTTGACCTCTGACCTTCAGGATCACAGAGCTGCTTCCTTCCTTCGGCTCCGAGCCGGTGACCGCCAGCGAGTCCTCGCTGAACTGGAACACCCCGTGGGCGTCGTCGGAGGCGGCGATCGTCACGGTGATGCGGGAACCTGCGCCCAGACTGGCTACAGAGCAGATCAGCGGGGTGAGGGGGTGAGGGGGGTTTAGTACATGAAACTGATGCATCATGGAAAGAACCAGACACAATAGAAAGGAAGAGAAGGATGGCTGGAGTACACACACATTCTTGTGTGTACATACCATTTTTTCATAGTATTTATAATTTCAAATATATTTCAAATATATGGTCTCGTTACTTTTGGTGTCACAATATAGCAGGTCGGTTCAGACTCAAACTGGCCCATTGACATGGCAGGCTGGCAGTGCATTATGGGAGTTTTTAATAAGGGTGAGGTTGACAGACAATGAGGTCTCGGGGCTGTTGACCACTAACCCCTGCGGTCCTCCTCTCACCAGGGACTGTTTACCTTTCCCACACCACTCTACTGAGTCACTGGGCCTTAGGCAGCCATACACACACACACACACACACACACACACACAGCTTGACCTCATAAGTTTCGAGTGAGAACTCCAAACATTCCCTGAGACCAAATCCAATAATAAATACCATAGAGGAAGAGGAGACTAGAAGGATCCTATGTGAACTAAAGGAATGGGCGAGGAGAGGAGGGGAGGGGAAGGAGGAATTGGGGAGGGGGGGGGCTTACCACGGTGGAGAGAGGGAGGGAGGAGGAAGTCTGTATCACTCTCCCCACTGCCACTGCCTTCACTGTGCAGGAAATGATCCACTGTGGGATCCACACAAGAGCCCCACAGGATCCCCCCAGAGTGGCGGAGGTCACGGGTGATGCGGGAAGCGAGAAACACACAGGAGCACGGCACACAGGAACACACACGGGAACACACACGGGAACACACACACAGGAACACAACGCAGGATCAGTTCTGGGAAAATACGTCTAGGAAGAGGAGGCCTCGAAATGGGAGACGGTGAACTTTTGATAGCTTGGCGAATCTATCAAACGTCGTCGATTCCAATCGCTAAGGGAAGCGAGTGTTTGAGACGAGACAGCGAGTCTTCTCTACCTCCTCCATCTGGGTTGTAGAGCTCCAGTCTGAACTGCTTGTCCAGTTCGGGGACAGGGTTGTCCACGATGGTTACGCTGATGTTCTTTAACCTCTCTCCTGGCTGGAAGTCCAGCATTCCCTCTGCATCCTATTGGGGTCACAGGACAGAGGTCAGCTAACTTGGCTGAGGTGTATCTGTTTTATAGTAGCCAACAACTACTATTAAGACACACAGAAATCTTGAAAGCTGATTGTTTTCATGTTGTCTATGGAGCGTGCTCTGAAATGTGTCACGTTTCCAGTAAGGAGTAATCGACCAATCTAGACTCAAAGTAAACAGGAAGTGACCATGTAGTCCTCGGGGCTGACGGCGGTGTACGGGGACGTCCTGTAGGCCACCGTGACCCTTCCCAGGAGGCCTTGCGCTCGGGCAACCAGCAGGCGGACCACGCCGTCCTCCTCGTTCACCGTGACGTGAGCCGGGACCAGCGCCGGCCGTATCACGCCCTCCCCTGGAGGGCTGGGCTGGAACTGGAGCATGCCTGTAGGGGGGGGGGGGGGGGGGGGGGAGGGAGGTAGAGGGAGGTAATGATATGAGCTGAACGTAAGCTACTTATACAACAAGCCATTGCGACAGAATGGCCCCTTCGAAGAGAACCCGTGCTTGTGGACGTGCTCGGCGAGTCGGGGGGGGGGGTACCGTAGGGGTGGTCGCTGGCCCTCACGGTCACTTTGGTGACGGCGTTGTCCGGGTCGATGCTGGCGCCGCTGGTGGGCGTCGAGCCTGGCCTGCCGTCACCCGACCGGGCCGAGGCCAGCCTGACCTGGAAGGACTCGGACAGTTCTGGGAGGTCGTCGTCCAGAACCAGCAGGTTTAGCACCTGCATGGGAACACACGGAGAACGAGGACAGGAGCAGATGATGGCGATAAGGCTGTTTGCAGGCTTTAATCCCAGACTTGGGCTTGAAGCTTTTCTCAGCTGTAAACACCTGTTGGATCGTTGATAACGTCACATCCAACACTAGAGGGAGCTAGATGTCAAGAGCACCGTTTGTGATTAGCGCTGGCCCAAGGAGGAAATATGACCAGAGCAGCATATCCTGAGGCGACCTTTAGCTAGTATTGTGGTCTTTCAAATACCAAAAACTGTAAACATAGCCTTATCAGACTAATAGTGAACAAACTATTCTTGATTTTGTTACAATCTCGCTTGTATCACTGCCTCAAGGTAGACTGAGAGGTAAAACGTCTGTGTTTGCATATGCGACCCTAGGCTTGTGCAGGTACATGACTGAGGGGGCTTCTGTAGGGTCATGTGCGGTCGCAGAGGGGTCTAGTTGTGGCTCCGCCCCCTCACCTCGGAGCGCTGCCCGGGCAGGAAGTGCACGGCGTCGCTGGCGTTGAAGAAGTCCTGGAGAGAAGGAGAGCCGCTGTCCGGGTTCAGCTGAGTCACTGTGTAGTTGACGTAGACGTCGTCCAGGGCCCCGCGAGTGCGCTCGATTACACAGGAGATGGTGGAGCCTTCGTCTGTTATCTGGAGAGAGAGACAGAGAGAGAGAGAGAGTGAGAGAAAAAGAGAGAGAGAAACAGAGAAATAAACAGATATGTACAGAGAGAGAGAAACAGAGAAAGAAACAGATATAGACAGAGAGAGAGATACAGACAGACAGACAGAGAGATGGATGGATGGAGAGACGAAAGAGAGAAAGAGAGAGAGAGAGAGAGAGGGAGTTATAACCTGGACAGTTCCAACACATGGTAACGACTCAGTAAGCTACTGTATGCCCAACTCCTTTAAAAACATTTTCTCACACAAAAGCTCATCTCACAAGACACAATTTCACCTGATTTCTCCTCCCCAGCGCTGCACTCCGCAACTGAAACTATGGCTCTGCATTTCCTGCAAAGTCATGATGTGATTTGCGTGCCCCCCCCCCCGCCCCAGGAGAATAGGAAGACGGCGCCCCTAGTTCTGATGGAATGTCACCTCCCTCCCCCCCACCCCCTGCTTCCCCACCTGTTGCTCCGTGACAGGAGCTCTGGAACTCGAGCTCCTGTTCTGAAGGAATGCTCCGGAAGGGATGCCCTGCCAGCTGTCGCCCTCTACCTGAGAGGGCCCCTCCGCCCCCGCCACGCGTCCAATCTCCCTAAAGGGACCAGCGCAGCCCTACTCCGACGGGGCGTGAAGACTGATAAAATATGCACAAGGACACGCACTCGCAAACCGCTGGCTTCAATTACATGTCTTTCGAGGTAACCAAATATGCATATTCTCTAGTGACATGCTGGTGTCAACGCCAGTGACATTGGTTAGGCAGTTCACAAATACCCATGCCCGGTCAAACGACACAGGGGGATGTATACGCTATATATTTGTGAAATTATCGATTTTCTTTATAGATAACTTTAGCACATGCCAGAACAGTGCTGGACATTGAGAGTGCTTATCTACATTTCAGTACCACTTCAGTGTCTTCACTATTCAGTGTGATTCATGAATATTAGAGGTCTGAGACAGTGCACCTCTCAATGCCTGTGTCTGTGTGTGTGTGTGTGTGTGCGTGTCCCTTACGTCAGGTATGCACGCGCCGGTGAACCCGAAGAAGCCGTTGGCGTTGTCGCTCTTGGCGACGCGCAGCGTGGCGGCGGGGCGGGGCAGGGGCAGGCGGGCCCCCCCGCGGGAGGCCACCAGCTGCAGGTGGAAGACCTCCTCGCCCTCCTCCTCCTGGTCGTCCCGCGCCTCCACCACGAAGGCCTTGCTCCGCTCCCCGGGCCGGTACTGCAGGTAGCCCGACACGTTGCGCAGGTCGGCCTTGGCCGGCTGGGCGTGGAGCTCGTGGATCTGGCCGCGGTCCAGGCTGGCGTGGTACAGGCGGACGTCCTGCAGGAGGCCCGTGTAGAGGTGCCCGCCCGCCGGGTCAGAGCCGATACGCACCGGGGCTGGGCCTGGGACCGACACACACACACACACACACACACACACAGAGTCTGAGGAAGTGTATTACGTGAAACCCACGATACATGCGAGATGGATTCTGTGTTAATACGTCTGAAATTGCTATTTTCACGTTGTTTGGTGTTATTAACTGTGGCCTGTTAAATCCCATAAGCTCATTAACAAACAATGTGGTCCTGCCTAATCCTTCCAGGCAACGGACAATTTCCCGCAAGTCCGCTCAGCAAGAAGAAGCTCGAGATTAACCTGCAGCTAAATGAACATAAACACACGCAGCCAGCCAGGAACACCCCGTGAATCGACCTTCCGTCGGAACACCCCGAAGCTTCCAGTCCTCCCTCCCTCTCTCGCCGACGTCGGACGCAAACCATCGCTCTCGTGCATTTCGATGAACAGAGAAGTGAACAAATTGAGGAAGCGCGCTAGAGTGGATGTCGACAAAGTCCTCGGGCGATGCGATCTCCCCCCCCCCCGTGGTTAGCTCAGCTCACGGAGGAACATCTGACCACGTCCGCATGGACACATCCCCGTGAGGGAAGCTCGCCGCGGAGCCATCAAGACACTTGCCCCGAGGGGGGGTCTTTTAGCCTGACAGGAAAGAAAATCAAAGAACATTGTCTCCACTAGTTGAAAGGGGGTCTGAAAACAACAACTGCCATCTCCTTCGGTCCAGCGGTAACAATGTCCTGCAGAGCGGGGGGCTGAGTGCTCGCTCAAGCATCGAGGACCCCCCCCCCCCCCCCCCCGGAACGTCTCATCAATGGGAGACGGCCTGACAGGAATGTGTGGAGGGGTGTTTAATGAGAGACGCGGCCTCCAGATGTGGCCTTCGAGGGGAAGAGAGGAGAGAGAGAGTTCCCGTAGGCCCCGCGACGTCAGGTCTTGGCCGAGACGTGGCGAGCGAGCCGGGGCGGGATTTTTTTTACGGACGCTCGCGGCTCTTGGAAGGCAGGGGAAGGAGTCTCTCTTTCAGCGTGGTGAAAGAGACGGGGGTTGTGATTTACAGGGGTCTGAGGGAAGACCTCGTAAAATGACATGTGCAGCCGTCGTTTGTTTTCCTGACAACTTTACCTCCCCTGACATCTCTAATGCCTCGCAATAAAAACTGAAACTCGACCTAGAAGGATATAACTCACTGACGTACGGTAAAGGAAACATCACACGGTAACGAGTGATGAGCTTATGTCCGACTTTCGTAACAGGTTGTATTTCAGCAATTTTTTTTTTTACAGACTCACCATCATCAATGGCCTCTCCTTTGAGACTTTTTACCCCTCCGGGCATGGGGCTGCCGTCCAGGAAGAACTCTATAATCCCGTCGTCCACGGTGATGATGACGTTTAACCACACGTTGTCCTCCGCGAACCTCTGCGCTGTGGCTCGGGCTACCTGGGTGCTGTTGGAGCCCAGGGCTGTGTAGTACAGCATGACGCTCACGTGGGACTCGTTGGTGTGTACCTTCACCCCGTAGTACAGACTTCCGTTCCCGGTGCCTTTGGAGAAGATGAAGCCGTCTGTGTCCGGCCTGGGAACCAGCCAGGCGGAGACGGTGAAGTTCCCCAGGCCGGAGGGCGAGTCCTCCGGGCCGATGGTGCCGTAGGCCCCCCGGAGGCCGGAGAAGAACCAGGCGTCGGTGCCTGCGTGGGGCCTCCTGGCGTGGGGCCTCAGCTCCACCTCCTGGGGGAAGGAGGCAGAGAGGAGGAGGTCCTCCATGGGCGGGAGGCCCTCGGGGAAGCGGCCGGAGACGATCTCCCAGGCGACCCGCACCTCGCCAAAGGTGCCCTGCTGGCGCAGGACGGTGAAGGAAGTGACATCGGACATGTCGTCCGCCGACAGGACGTCTTCGGCCACTTCCTGGTCCAGGTTGTCCGCGGCGATGGCGAAGACGCCGAAAGGGTCGTCGTTGAAGGGGATGACGACGGAAGCGTTGAGGGATGCCTCGGCCAATCGGCCGCCTTCTCCTGGATAGCCGCCTGTAAGATATCGTCAGGCAGTGTCGATGAGAATGAGTGCACATAACCCTCATACAGCTGCTACTTTCAGAGAAAGAATCAAACACCCAATGGTTTCCTGACCCGAGATGTTGACAAGTCTGAGGGTGTAAAACTCGTTGAACTCGGGGAGTCCATCTGCAATGGCCTGCAGCACGATGGGCTTGGTGTTCTGTCCCGTCGTGAAGGTGACGAAGCCAGACGTGTTGGTGAACTCCTGGCCTTCCGCCAGAGCCGTCGAGTCGTTGACGAAAAGACGCCAGAACACCCTGACCTCGCCGAAATGGCCGCGGTCTCTGACGATGCTGAGAAAACAGGAAAGGTCAGTGAGAGAGCAGCTCACGCTATTGCGACGGTAGCGCCTCATCAACGGTGGACATATCAAACTGAGACGTCTTCAAGTTCTGTACAGTTAGGATGGGAGGACTGGAGTTTCTTACTAGAAGTTGTTTGTTTTTCCTTCTTCGACAGGTTTTTCCATGGATTCCAGAGAGAATATTCCGTTAGCATCATCGTTGGCTTCAATTATAACTGTTGCGGTGTCAGCTCCGTACACAACAGCATCACCTGTACACACACACACACACCAAACACATGCAAGCACACACACACACACACACACAACAGACACATGTAAGCCCAAGCACACACACACACCAGACACGCAAGCACGCACACAAACACACTAATGGTTAGCATTAAGTTTCAAAATAAATACAGCGAGCTTGTAAAAACAATGGTTAACTCATTTCTTTTACAATGATGAATTGAACATAAAATAAAAACAAACACAAACTGTCTGTCCTTCAAGTCTGGGAAACTGGCATGAGAAGGAGTAACGTTCTGGTTTGAACTGAACATCTTGAGGGCTTTAACAAAATCAGATGTGAAATGAGTCTGCTTCTTTAAGAGTGTGTTCTTTTAAGGGCCGCGGCACGGCCATATGTTTTTACAGGACGAACAGAGACGCAAGGCGGTTTCATAGTCCTGTGTCTGTTATTGTCATGCTAAGTTTCATCACAACAAGGAGACGCTGGTCTCATTAGCATAGCACGCCGTATCCATGGCAACCAAATACAGGAGGTCAGTGTTACATATGCAGACGCTCATCGGGAACACACCAGAACACTCTCAAGAAACGGTCTCCTGTCTCGCCATATTCACAAAACGGTTTAGCCCCCAAAGCTCTATCTGTGCACACGAAGCTCTTACGAGAGGCTTAGCGGCTTCACCCGTTTTTCATTCGACGATATCTCGACAAATACTACCTTCTGCAATTCTATTCTCCAAAGTTTGCTCATGCAGTTTACAGTTTACACTCATTTCATAACCTAATCTGGAAATTAGGTCGATTCTACGACACGGCAGTGACTGAGTCTATTGGTGGAGAGGGTGACCCGGCCCCAGTCAGGAGAGAGTGGTCCTGTCTGGTCACGAGGGCTTGAGAGAGGCTGAGTTCGGTAATTAAGTTCCCTGGCAGCCTCACTGGTCTTTCATCCCTGTCTGTGTCACACAATAGCAGGATTAGGAGGCCTTTGAAAGGTCACCACAGTCAATGCTAATCAAGACAGCCGCTCTCCACTGTACGGAAGCAACCGGACAAGTGGGAGGGGGGCAGTATGTAGTAATACGCTTGATGTAATGAGGCCGACCTTGGTGAACTTTCCGCTCTCGACCCCCCGAAAAATCGTGAGCGTGCGTTCGTGCGTGCGTGTTGTGTTGGAGATGCACTGTGCGTAACACTATCAGGCGCCTGCATCATCCACCTGTGGCGTTGGAGAGGATGAGGTAGAAGGCCTCATCCGTCTCGGGTATGTTGTCGTCCTGCACCTCCACCGACACGTTCCTCATCCTCTCCCCGACATCGAACACCAACGAGTCGTTGCTCGGGGCGACCAAGTCGCCGGCCGTCGCGTCGCCATACTCCACGCGGTACGTCACCGTGGCAACGAAGTCCGCCGGCCCAGCCCTCAGGACAGTAAAGTTGGCCACGCCCCCTTCCTTCACCCGGACGACAACGGGATCTGCAGGGAGAGAGGTACAGAGTCACCTGACGTGAGGCCGCCGCCAGCCAATCAGAAGCTCTGCAGGGGGCTGAGTTGTTGCGTTGGAGGGGCGGGCTCTACCTGAGAAGAAGATGGGGTCGTCGTTTCTGTTTATCCACAGGCTGGCGTTGAGAGCGTTCCCCAGTCTGGCTCCTCCCGTCACGTTCAGCAGCGTCACGGTGAAGTTCTCCACCTCCTCTGGGATCTTCAGGGAAAAGACACACAACCAATGAAGCACTTACATGAATCTGTCCTTTTCAAATTGAACTTGGCAGGCCTAGCGGGTCTCTTATGAGTGATCAAAGGATCCTACGGTTTTAAAAGAGCTCTTTAAAGAGACGGCTTTACCTCGTCAGGTACAGACACGAGGGTGAGGTTTTTCAGGAACTCCCCCTCATCAAACACCACGTATCCCTGAACGGGGCTGACGTCCCCAGACCTGGCAGGCTCTAGGACCCAGGACACAGTCACCTTCCCGAACCGACCTCTGTTCCTCACCACAGGATAGACCGCTGGACAGGAAATTAGACGCATATTTACAATATCGTTATTATAAGACTCAAATTGTCAAACCTTGAAATGGTTCGATACTTATTTTGGTTTCTTTGATACTTCTTCTAGGTCTTTCATCATCAAAGGATCAGTGCAGAGAGTGAGGAGGTTTAAAAAGGGCTTTCGTACCTGAGTGGGTCCTGTTTCCTTTGCTCTCGTTAACGGACTGGGACAGACCCTGGCTGAGGAACTCGACGACGCCAAACGGCTCGTCGTTCTGCCTCACTGTGATGTTGACCTCACGGTGGTTGCCAAGGCGACTGGGTGGAGTGCTGTGGCTGCTGAGCACCACTGAATAGGTCTCATCCAGCTGCAAGTAAACACACACACACACACACACACACACACATAGGTACACACACACACGCACCAGGTCTTTACATGGTCAGTAGAGAGGTCTATTCCCCTTGCAGTTGGCACCGATCTCCTTTCAACAGATGTCAACTTCAAAGCGGCGTTTTCGAAAAACACGCCCCAGTGCCCTCCGTCCCTCAGGGTTACCTCGGGCACCCCGTCGGGGCGGGCCACCAGCGCCACCACCACCTCCCTCTCCCCCGGCTTGAACTCCAGGATGCCCGTGTCGCCGTAGAACTGTCCGCCGCCCGGGGGCACGAGGGCGTAGCGCACCAGCTGCTTGAGGAGCTGGCCCTGGGCGCGCAGCACTCGCAGCTCCACCGCCTCGCCTTCCTGACAGGGGCGAGGTTCATTTGGGTCGTTGAGCGATGAGAACGAATAAAGGGGGTTTGAAATGAGAGTGCCCAAGGTTCACCGAGACTCACGTTGATGACCCACGGTCCTCTGGAGGGAGGGGAGAATTCAAACACTCCGCCCGGGTCGTCGTTCTCGACGATGACGATCTCTCTGCTGGTGAAGCCTGCCTTCAGGATCTGGTTCTCGACGTTAGTCCTGGGAGAGGGGTCGGGGGGGGCAGGGGGGGGCAGGGGGGTGAGGTCTGGGAATAACAGTGGGGTCCAGACAGACAGGGCCCCGAGCGCGAAAACAAACATGTTTTCTCGTCAACAGAACCTTCAGGAACTTCTTAATCGCTAAATTGCTTTTTATTTGTCTGGAGTTCAGTGGCGAGTGGGCCAATAAGGGCTCCTGCTGTTTTGGCCGCTTTTAATTCACCATGTCACTCAGAGAGCCCCGAGCTACTCTCACACCACGGGGCAGGGGGGCAGGGGGAGGGGGACACTGTGTGTGTGTGTGTGTGTGTGCGCGCGTGTGTGTGCATGACAAGCGGGAGAGCCAAGCAATCACCGCATAAAAAGTAAATTAAAGACAAAACACAGAGGGAAGACAGAGAGAGGCATTCCAAACAGGCACTCCCAGCCAAGGCGCCGCATGCATACAAACAGCGAACGTCTTTACAGGAAAAGCATAATAAAGACCCCGCTCAATTAGGTGCGACACATAATGAAGATCTCCCTTCACACCCTCACAACACACACACACACACACCCCCACCAAACCGAGCAAGAGCCCCAGAAAATGTTGAAGTGGGCCCTCTCTCTCTGAGACAAAGTCCTGATTCACAGCACACAAAGGGCCCGAGCTCAGTCCGCTCTCCACTTACCCAAAGTACACTACAAAGCGCTCCGTCTCCACCCTGCAGCCGGAGAGCGAGGGGGGGGGGGGGAGGGGGAGAGAGGGGAGGGGAGAGGGAGAGCCAGCGTTCTCATCAGAACCGGCCACGGGCAGACCGAGCCCCCCCCCACCCCCCCAAAAGAAGACAGGATGGATGGAGGAGGACTGGAAGTAGGGGGAGGCGAGGAAGGAGGGAGGGGTGTAGAGAGGGAGGGAGGCGAGGAAGGAGGGAGGGAGGCCTGCTCCTTCGTCCCCTCAGGAACATCCCAGTCTCAGTGCTCCGCTTGATTCTAACCCCTCAGACACCAAGCGACAACAGGAAAATGGCCGATCCACATGGCTGACCCACATATTATGAGTTTAAAGTTTCACATGGCTTTTACCTCAGAAAAGTTACAACCAGTCCCCCACAAAAAAAAAAAAAACCCCACCTCAGATAATCCCAGTCCCAATTCGTTGGATATCTACAACCCTGCTTTGGGACGTCCTGTACCTGTCAAGGGTGAGTAGGAGGGTCTCGTTGACCTCTGGGATGTCGTCGGCCATGACGGTGACACTGATGGACGCGTCACTTTTACCCGACAGGAAGACCACCGAGCCGCTGAAGGGATTCAGGTCGCCGGGGGTGACGTCCGCCTTGTTTCCCCCCGTTGGCCGCAGGCTCCAGAAGACCTCCGCCTTCCCATCAGTCCCGTCGCGGCGAAGGGGGAGAGTGAGCTGCGCAAGAAGAAGAGCGTTCCGTATTTTGGATTCGTTCGCGGAGAGTTCGCATGATCGCGAGTCCAAACCCGACGTTTTCTGAGGTAAAATGGCGCTAGCGTAGCGTACCGTGCTAGCGTTGCCGTCCTCGGGCTCGTACACCACCACGGTGGCGTTGCCGGTGAAGCCGATCTCCCCGTTGGCGATGTCGGGGGTGACCGTGAGGGTGAGGTTCAGGGAGCCCCCGAAGCGGGGGCTGACAGGGGGGACGGGGGGGCTGAGGTTGACCAGCTCCACGCTGTTCAACTGGGGAGACAGTCGCACACTCAGGCTTCGCGTATCAAAGCCCCAAACATGATTTTTGCCTGTGCTGGTACACACTCATTTACATCAATCCTCCCTCTCAATCATTTGACTGTACACGTATATAAAAATGAGACAATAAGGAACTGTATGGTCAGTACATTGCAAAGTTATGACAGGAAGTGACCCCCCATGGCTTCCCTCCTTCCCATGCCAAACTCGTATAAAGACTCAAACTTGAGTTGAGTAAAGAATGGCCCTGTCGCGGGCCTGTCCTGAATAACAGCTCTCAGGTCAGTTGTGTTTGTCCGCCTCTCTGTGAGTTTAATTAGATGTCCCTTCATGGTGAAGGTATGAATGAGCATCTATCTTTACGGCCCTCGACGCTGTCAATCAGCTTATCCTCGCTGTGTCTGTGTGTGTGTGTGTGTTTCTGTATGTATGTGTGTGTGCGTATGAGAGCGAGAGACAGGGTGAGAGAGGTAGCCTGTGAGAGTCTGTGTGTGTGTGTGTGTGTGTGTGTGTGTGCAAGTAGATGCATGTATGTCTCGTCACTTTTGGCCAATTGACTGTGAAGGAGACACTTCTGTTTTGTGTTGGTTTTTAAGGACTACTTGACGAGCCTGTTTGTTTGGACGTCCGGCCCGTTCCCATGGCAACAATCCAGAACCGACCACTCACATTTGCAAATGAGGCTCTGGACCAGTTGATCAAAACCAAAAAGGGGGGGGGGGGGGGGGGGAGGAGAGAAAAAGCTGACGACCTCTCACACTCCTACACACTGTTTCATACACCAGTGACCTCCCCTGACCCCTGACCCTTGACCCTCCCGAGGCCCCCCAGCCCACCTGAATGAGGAAGTGGGCTCCGTTCTGGAGGAAGGCGTCGTTGCGGATGGGCAGGGTGAGCCCGGCTCTCGTCTGCCCGCTGGAGAACAGCAGGCTGCCGGTGCGGCTCCCGTTCAGGATGCCGTCCCGGGCCAGGGCCGGGTCCGTGGCCCCCGCGGGGAGGTAGAGGGCGCCGAGGCCCAGGGACACCTCCCCCAGCGCGCCCCCCTCCCGCAGGAAGCTGAGGGACAGGAAGCGGCCCTGCGGCTGGCTCTGGATGCTCTGCTCCTCCCCCGGGTGGAAGCGGAACGTCCCGTAGACGTCGTCGCTGTCCTGGATGTAGAACAGCAACTGGGGGTGGGGGGTGGGGGGTGGGGGGGGGAGGAGGAGAGGGAGGGGGGAGGGAGGGAGGGAGAAAATGCCTGCATTTAACACCACACAGAGACAGACAGGGACAGCCATTGATCCTGATTTCAACATTTTCAATGTGGATTCAGTTTTGAATAAAGATACGTGAATGATTCAAAACCAATCACTGGTAAAGCCAGCTAGCGGAGAGGAACATTCAGGGAGGACTGGACGATAGAGGGAGGAGGAGGGGAGGAGGAGGGGAGGAGGAGGGGAGGAGGAGGAGACACCATCAGGCTCGGCGTAGTAAAACAGAACCCTGGGCTAAATCTGGATAAAAAAACATCCTCTTTAATTAAAACTCCTGAGTCTGCAAAAATAGCTTTCATGAGCTTCTTTACCACACGGCTCCTACGTTTGTTCAGGGCCCGCGGCTCTCGCTGTTTTGGCTTTTACCTCAGGCTGTGAGAAATCCTGAGCGTCACCTTGACAATGACAGTCACCGATGAACTTGCCCGACATGATAAGAGTCATCGTCTAATGTTTGGAGCCATTGCTGAGTCCTCTCTATCGCCTCTAGCACGAGGCTAACAGGACCCCCACACGGAGCCCCTGCTATGGGAGGGGACTATACATCTCTGTGTGTTTGCGATGAATGTAAGGTTCTGAAAACATAAACACGAGTTAGATCTACCCACTTCTTTCAGCCCGGAGAGGAGGCTGTGTTAAAGATGGCAGCTATTAAAACCAGTTCTGCCTTCCACACCCCGGCACGGCCCCAAACACGGGCGGCCGCGGGGTGGGGACCCCCTAAGGACATTTCCTCTTTGTTGGGATTCGACCACATGAAGAGAACACCCAAAGAGAAGAAGTGACACATGCGGGGTCTGCTGCTCTTGAGTGTGTGTCAAGCCAGAGCCTACTGTGCACACACAGTAGGCTCCCCCCCCCCCCCCCACACACACACACACAACCACATCCTCCAGATGTGTGTCCCTTCACGAGTGCAGCCCTCCCTTGTAGAGTTCCCCCAGTGAAGCGTGGGTGGACCTGCTCTCTCGCTCCCCGTCGGTCTGCGTGGGTGTATTTGAACTCTCTTTAAAATGCACACACACACACACGTATACACACACACACTCTCTGTCCGTCTCTAGCTCTCGCAAAAACACGCGCACACTCTCTGTCTCTCGATGTCTCTAAAAAACACGCGCACACTCTGTCTCTCTATGTCTCTCGAAAACACGCACACACTCTGTCTCTCGATGTCTCTAAAAAACACGCACACACTCTCTGTCTCTCTATGTCTCTCGAAAACACGCACACACTCTGTCTCTCGATGTCTCTAAAAAACACGCACACACTCTCTGTCTCTCTATGTCTCTCGAAAACACGCACACACTCTCTGTCTCTCTATCTCTCTCAAGAACATGCACACACTCTCTGTCTTTCTTTCTCTCTCAAACACACACACTATCTCTCGGTATGTCTCTAGATCTCTCTCAAACACACACTCACACTCTTTCTCTGTCTCTCCATCTCTCCCCCCCCCCCCCCCCCCACACACACACAAACGTCCTCACCTCCATGGGCTCGTCCACCTCGGCCCCGCCCGTCACCGTGGCGGGCAGCAGCCTGAGGACGAAGGCCTCCGCCTCCTCCGGCAGCAGGTCGGACGTGATGTCCAGGGACAGGACGGCGCTGACCTGGCCCGCCGCGAAGCGCAGGGTGCCCGCCGCCGGCCGCAGGTCGTCGGACACGGGCGAACGCCCGCTGGCGTTGCGGGAAATGGTCCAGTTGACGGAGACGGCGCCGTAGTTGCCGCCGTTGCGCACGATGGAGATGCCCTCGAACCTGAGGGGAGGAGGAAGAGCAGGGCCAATCAGCACCAAGATGAGTCAAAAAAATATATATATTTAATTTATTATTCAGAAGAATTACAGGGATGCTCAGCACCAATAAGAGTTTTTATTTTATTTTATTGAATTGATTATTCAGAAGAATTATGTATGTATTTATTCGGTTAGGTTATTTCTTAGAGGTTTAGACAGGCTGCTAGGAAACTGTCAAAAGGAGCAGGGCCAAATCGTTCAAATGAACCCGTACCTATACTTATAAATGGTAATTGACCTGAAACTTGAACTTGAAATAATAGGAAAATTTGTTCTTCGAGACTAAACTGTAGCCTTGAACCGACTGTCGCTCAAATGTCTCACCTATGCGTCGCATCTTCGTCGATGGTGATTGGCTGAGAGAGTGGACTGGTGCTGATGGACAGGACCCCGTGGGGCTTGTCGTTGGGCTCGATGGTGACCAGCAGGGCGTGGGGCGCGACCAACACGGCGTCGCCCCGCACCGTCTCCTCCAGGAGAACCACCTGGAAGGACTCGGCGATCTCGGGCACGGCGTCGTCCGTCACGTTGAAGAGCAGCCGCGCCTCGTAGACCCGCGGCGGGAACCGGACGGTGCGGTTGGCCTGCAGGTCCACAAAGTCCCGCCCCGGCGTGGCGCTCCCCGGCCCCTCGCCGCTCACCACCGCGTAGTCCACCCGCACCTCGCCGTCGTCCGAGCCCACCGGGGCGGCGGCGGCGCCCTCGGCCAGCCGGCCGCGGGTCACGGTGAGGGAGAGCACGCCGGCCGACTCGGGGACGACCAGCAGGGGGAGGGAGAAGCGGAGGGGGCTGTCGTTGCGGCGGATCTTCAGCCGGACCAGGCTGGCGTTGGGGTTGAGGAGGGCCCCGCCCTCCACGCCCGTCAGTCTGACGGAGAAGACCTCGTCGTCCTCGGGGATCTGACGGAAAGGACAGGTTGGTTTCTACACGTGTGGGGGCTGGAGATACGCTTAAAGGTGTGTCAGACAGACAGTCAAACTAGGGGACCAATGGCTGGGGATTATTCGTGAAACATACAGCATGGAAAGACCCCCCCCAAAAAGTAAGGCTTGAATCTCAATTTGTTTTGTATGTGCATATACACCATTGAGATCGTTTATCGAGATGTATGCAGAAAGTGTTCCTCGATTTGACATTGTTTTCGATTTTTTTTTTTGTGTTCAAATTAAAAGAATGTTTTAAAAACACACAACAAAGTGTCAGGCAGACAGGATGGAGGTCTGGGTACCTGGTCATCCTGGATGAGGATGCTAAAGACCACCAAAGCTCGTCCGGGGGGGATGGTGATGTTGCCCCTGTCTGGGCTGAGGTCTTCGATGGCCGGGTTAGGACCTCCAGAGATCTTCCAGCCAGACACAACCACAACAAGACTTTCACTTGGCTGTGGATTGGTCAGTGTGTGTGTGTCTAGACGCATATATATCCCACAACACAGTTCTATCATCCGAATAGCCTGACCTGACCCCCAGAGAGGTCACTGTGGGGTCAAAGAACGTCGTCTCACCTCAAAGTTCACGGTCACCGTTCCATAGGTTCCTCTCTCTCTGATCAGACTCAGAGGAACATACTGGTTCCTCCCTCTGGGTTCCTCCACAACGATCTGCTCAGTCTGGAGAAGGAGAGAAGGAGAGGAGAGAAGGAGAGAAGGAAGGAGATAAGGAAGGAGAGAAGGAAGGAGAGAAGGAGTGAAGGAGAGAGTCAGACAGCGAAAGGGAACTGGATTTCTTCCCAAGAAGAGCAAAAATGATTATACGCGTAACGGGGGGAGGGAAGGAATCAATGCGTTAGTTATTACTGAACCCCCCCCCCCCTCCAACCCCCCCTGCACCACCATCCGCATAGAGAGACCCCCTGCAGCATGTCCCCCTGCAGCATGTCCCCCTCCCCCACCCCCCCACCCCCACCCACCCCAGCCCTGTCAACGGTCAGCCACCCACTGCGCTAAAGACTGACTGGTCAGGACCAGACAGGGTCAGGACATTTCACGTGAGGGGAGAACAGGGCTCTGCCGGAGAAGGCGGAGGAACCTTACCGAGTTGAAGCCGATGATTCCAAAGGCGTTGTCGTTGGACAGGATGGTGATGGACGCTTTGTTCGGACTTCCCAGCCTGACGCCATTGGAGGAGCTCTGTGACGAGAGAAGAGATAGTTCTGAATGCTTCAGTCTGACTCTCTTCGCTCATATTCCTCTAATAGTCCTCTAATACCCTGTGACGTGTCAGAACGGGTTTGGACAGAAATCTTTAAATCATGTTCAGGTTTAGGTTGGGTTTGGTCACGTTGGCTCGCCTTGCCTTTCTTGACATGGCGATTCAACTATTTTTTGTGGTTGATGTGATTTGTTCACATTGGGATTCAGACAAAAAAAAGAAAAAAAAAATGCAGAACTTGCCATCAGTCATTTTCAATCCCCCCCCCCCACACACAGACACACACAGACACACACAGACACACACACAGACACACACTCAGCCAGTTCTCGAGGGCCCTTCACTCAGGCCCTGCTGGAGCAGGGAGGTCGCGGGGAGCAGACACAAAGACAGGAAATACCTCTCTCAGCCTCGCTGGCTCTCGCAGGTTAAGACCACAGGCGCTCCTTTTCTGCCCTGTCAGTCAGAACTAAGAACAGGCACAGTCACCGCAGCTGTCTGTCCCCAACGATAAGGTCACATTTGAACGCGAGCGCCGTGGTTTTGATCCGATTTACTCCAATCCAATCCATGAAAAGTCCCGGTTCATTTAGATGTCTAGATCTAAAACATACAACCCTGATTGTGTGCATGTGTGTCTACTTGTGTGACTGAGAGAGAGAGAGAGAGAGAGAGAGAGAGAGAGAGAGAGAGAGAGAGAGAGAGAGAGAGAGAGATGTAAAAGAGGGAAAAGAGAGAAATATAAAAACCACAGAGAGGGCAGCAAAAAAAATAAGAAAAGAAATAAGAGAGAAAAAATAGGAGGAGGGGGGGGGGGGTTGGGGGGGGGGGCCAAGTCCTGTGCTTTCACCCCTCCATTCAGACAGGGCTTTTCCCAGCTGTAACAGAGCTTGCTTTCAGCCACTGAGCTCTCGCCGACACACAGACACAGAATCCACACGCTCTTACAATCCAGCCGGCAGACCTCGCCAGAAGCCTGTTTCCCTTGGGAATAAACACTCTCCAACTTCCCCTCCCCCCCCCCCCTCCCCCCCACACACACACACACACCAAGCCCCGCACTCCAGCCCTGGCGACACAAAACGCCAGTCCCCCCGATCCTCCACTCTGGAACCAGGGCCCAAAACCCAGCCCTGGCTCCCCACCCTGCACCGCCGGCCAGCCCGCCGCTCACCAGCAAAGCGGGCTGCCGCCTTCCACGGCTCCCAGCCTCCCCTCGGCATCGATACCTGGACGTGAAAACACCCTCGCATCCCCACCTCTTGTCAGGGATGACTAATGAGCGGGGGGCCGCCCCCAGGGTCTCCTGGGCTTGATGTGTGAGAGGTCACAGCCCACAGCTCATCTCCCCCAACCCCCTCACCCCCCCGGGGCAGCAGACTCTCGGCGGGCCGGGGGTCTTTGTCTTGGGGCTGGCCGTCTCCGAGCCGTTAGTCAGAGCCCTGGAGACAGGCCCGCCGACAGCCTCTCGAGCCATCCATCACGCGGCCAGGTGCTGCTCATTGACGGGGTCGTCATCAGAGCCGAAGGAGACGGACGGGCGCTCATCTGTCCGGGAAAACATTTACGCCTCCGGCTCGAATTATGACTCGAATGACTGATTGTTTGACAGCGCGCCCATACGCATGTTAGTGCATGGTGAAGGGGCGAGCATCGCTCTCTTTCAACAGGGGCAACTGGCTCCGAGAGATAGTAGACGATGCACATGGTTCGTTTCTGCAACCGCGGCAGGGATTGATTTAGTGTTCAGCGACGCTGACGTGTTCTTTAACTGTTCTTCCCTGCCCCCGGCAGAAAGCCCGTTTCGCGCCCCACAAGGTCCGTTTGATCGTGTGACCGGGCCCGCTCCGACTTCACAGCCCCCGGACGGCCTCTCATCTCCCGTGCGGCGCAGCCCTGGCTCTCGAAACCCCTGCTCTCTGCTCACAAAGGTGTCTTTTAGCCTGGCCCTCTTTCGGTGGCCTAGCACACAGCCAGCGGAGCCCCGCAGACGACCTATAGAAGCCACACATCAAAGGGCCACCCGGGGAAGGGGGGCCCTCCGACCCCAGGCTTCCTGTTGGGGTTGGAGGGCCTCTTTTCCCAGCGGTCGGACCTGGGGTGAGGGAGGAGGCCAGTCGGGAGGCAGGGTGGGAACGCCTGAGAGCTCGGAGGGAAGCCGGCTGCCCCGTAGGGGAAGGGGACGAGGAGAGAGACGGACCTATATCTTATCTAATACACACGCACACACCCTCTCTCTCTCCGTCACACGCACACACAAACCCACGCGGTCGCACCGACGACTGACGTGACGCGGCACCTTTCCGGAAGGTTACCTGGAGCCTCAGACTGAACACGAAGGTCTCGTCGGCCTCGGGTAGGTCATCGTCCCTCACGGCGATGTAGATGGTCTTGCTGGCCTCCGAGGACGAGAGGAAGGCTGCGGCAGTGGTGGCCTCGAAGTCCCCCGTGTCCTCCCCTTCCAACTGGGGAACACACACACACACGCGCACGTGAACACACACACACAGACACACACAGAAATAAGGAGAAGCAATATCATAAGAGATGGCTATATCTTAGCATTTGAACGAATGAATGCCTTTATTGTCATGACACATTGGACGTGCAACGAAATTCATTGTTTACTCTTGAGCTCCTTATTCCTGTCACGGACTTGGTGAGTCAATCCAAAGTCGAGCAGGAAACTAAGGCCGTTGACAGCGTGAGGTGTGTGTGTGTGTGTGTGTGTGTGAGCCCACTGTCCCCTACCAGGACGAGCGCGGTCACATTGACGGGGTTGCCGACCCTCTCCACCACCAGTCGGACCACGGTGCGGCTGCTCTCGTTCACCACGAACTCCGTCTGTCCCAGGAACCTCAGCTCGGCCGACTCGGGCCTGGCTCTCGCGACGCACAGAGCCAGGATCAAGCCCGCTAGAGCGAGGGCAGTGGGCATTCCTGAAACACAGCGACGGTCCAATCAAATCCACACACTGTCATAGGGCGCAGGATTTAACGGTGTGAAGATAAGTCGTGTATGGGATGGTTAGTAGCCATGTGTATCCAGTGACAGAGCTCTGCGTGACTGAAGACGTAGACAACATGAAGGGACTTTTGTAACCGGGCTGGACACCACATTTATAAGTGAGACTGGCACTGAATGTATTCCATTCCCTAACTCTGTTGTCTTTGTTGTCATAACTGCAGTGTCGGTGTTGGTAAGTTTCACCCCAGCTGACCACTGCTACTGGCCAGATCAATGAGTAATGAATCGGATGTATTCTTGTTAAAAACAGTTACGATTCTTTGTGGGGATTTACGATAGGCTTTAATGAGCCTATACACTAGCCCTCCACATCTCTCTCTCTCCCTCTCTCTCTCTCTCTCTCCCTCTCTTCTCTCTCTCTCTCTAATCCCAGGGATATGAGACCCACAGGCAGTTGTCATGGTTATCAAAACAAACAACAGAACAAGTGGGCGTGGCCAGCCTTATGCAAAGTTGTGGTCGCCTCTCTCTCTGTCTCTCCCTCCCATTCACAAATTGCGTCTTTGCAACGGTCACATGGGGCCTTAAAAAAAAACAATCACTCTTAATTACAAGGTTGACAAACACATTAGGCCTGAATGAAGTCATGCTGTTTTCTTATTTTTGGTGGTAGGGGAGGGGGTCGCCTTAGGAAACTTGGACATTGAAAACATCCCGCTTTTCATATGTTCCGTTCCTGCTAAATCATTCTGGGCTATTTTAGTCACTGCGGGGTGTTTTATAGAGCGAGCATCCATCCATCAAGGTGTCATGCTGGATAAAAGCATGAAACCAAGAGGGATGGAAGATTTTGGGCGCCAGGTGCAAGCAAGAAGTCGAAAATAACAAGGACCCTGGGCCAGCAGTGTGTGTGTGTGAGCGTGTGAGTGTGTGAGTGTGTGTGCGAGCGCGCACCCCATGAGGTGGCCTGAGGTGGAGAGGGTGCTGTGAAAGCTATCAAAAGTGGATTAGAAGCCGCAGGGTAGAGGGACTGGGCGAGGGGAGCGAGGGGGAGGCGGGGGAGAGCTGGGACCAAGAGGTGACGGAGGGAGGGCATAAAGCAAGGTATTCTGCCCGCGCTCTCCCCTGGGCATGGGAAAGTCCTGGTTCTCCGGTCCCATCTGAAACAGACTACCTCGGACGCCTGCAAGACTTCTCTTTCCCTCCGTCGCTACGTAACGAGGCACCAGACCTGCAGTCCCTCACGCCCAAATCAAACATCGAGCGTTATACCAAGAGCAAAGTGGCCTCATTCAGATCCATGACATAAAACTCCATTCTAAAATCCCCCAAACCGGTAGACGAGCGCTCGACCATACAGGTCCGCTGACCCGAACACCAAATTCCCTTCAGAAGGGGTACTGCTGGGCAGATGCTGTGCGTATGGCACTGGTGTGTTTACGCTGAGCCCACTGGTCTTTGTCCTGGCCGCGTCTCTCGTGCCAGCTCCGACACCAGGGACCCTGGGGGGCTGGAGGACCTGTCCGTCACGGCACAAGGCAGCGTGGAGCGCCTGGCTAGGCACTCTGCCACGGAGAAGAACAGGAGCCCCACCGGAGACACACACAAGCAACAGGCGTAGGCACAAGCACACACACACACATAACTGTCCGTCAACATCACAGAGCTCCTGATCCGGAAGGTTCTGGGGTTTAGGGCCAAGACACCTGGGACCTTCCGTCTGCCTGGCCAAGCCCACAGACAGACCGCCTGTCAAGATGAGACACTGCAGCCTTTCCTGTTGCTGTTCCATGAGAAGATGTGCTCATGTCCTCTACGGCGTGCAAAAAGGCAATATGTTATAATGCCAACACTTAGTAGTCCAGTAAGCTTCTTTAAAGCTAAGTATTTGAAGCCAGTAACACTGTACATTCAGCATTTTTCCCCTCTCTCCTTTGCTCTGGTTTCTTTCAGCAGTTGGATTGGTAGTATCGCCCCCTTGCACAATCACCACGCAGGCTTGCCAGGAAAGTTTCTCCGCGCCGGGCATTGAGCTCCATTCAATAAGGAGGGGCGATTAAGCCTTCTGGCTTCGGGAGCTTAGCGGATCAAAGCCGTGGCGGCTGCGCAACACAAGCTCCAGGAGCGGGCGCTAGCTAGCCTTTAGCATCACGGAGGCCCCCTCTCCATCCCTCTCTCTGTCCCCGTGACGGAGCGGTCGTGGTCAGGCCGCTGAGGCCTGAAAGACGACAGGGGGCCCGGTTGGTGTTTTGACCCCAGTCACCTGTCGCCGACTCTGGCCTGCGAGTTGACAGAAACGTGGCGAGGGCCAGGGTAACCGAGACTGGGCTTATTACATTGGATCCCTGGCTGGCGAAGTGGTGGAGGTTTCAGGTTACCGGGCTGGCCCCGGGGTCAGTAGCCCACCTCTAAGGTTTCTGATGCTGAGAGAGAGAGAGAGAGAGAGAGAGAGAGGGAGGGGGAGAGAGAGAGAGAGAGAGAGAGAGAGAGAGAGAGAGAGAGAGAGAGAGAGAGAGAGAGAGAGAGAGAGAGAGAGAGAGAGCGCACCATCATCTTAACATGAAATATTCACCAGCCAAGACCTCACAGCCAGAGTGGCCAGGATTGGACAGGATTGTGCGCGTGACGTGTGTGTCCACTCGGTGGGTGATATGCATCTGGTCGATCGTGTGACTACGGGAGTTGCGGTGTTGAGCGCAAGACACGTGATCGCACACGCAAATCGAGTATCGGGCATGATGCTGTCTCATGCTGACTCTCTGATCATGCTTATCACAAAGATCAGCATGATCTTGCATGATCAGCATGATGAAAGACTCTTCTGGTAAACGTGGGTTACTCTGCTCATCCTGAGTGGCCAAATCGACATCCTGTAACCAGCGCAGTTATAGCAGCTAATGGACAAAACCAAAGTGATTTGATCACGGATCTAACCTGATCGCCTTAGAACGCCTCACACTGAGGGTTTAGGTTGGTTTCGGTGCCGTTCTATGGGAACACGAGAATCCCTCAGTGACATTTCTTGTAAAAAAAATAAAATAAAGGGCAATATAAATCATAGTATGATTGGATTGGATTTGAACCACAACTACAGAAGGTTCATAAGAGGCTTTCCCAGCTAGAGGGTTTCCCAGCTCTGGTAAATCCACTGGGAAGGGCTGGTGGTTGTGTCTGGTGTCTGGTCGTAGGCCTCCACATAGACTCCCAGTCTGGGGGCACTCCTCCTGTGGGATGTTATCCATCACCACACTCTCCCTGCTGATCTGGAGTCAGCGCAGCGGCAGGGGGAGTGTGTGTCTGTCAGATCATCGCCTACGCCCCGGCGTGTGACAGCAGGGTGTCTCCGCACTGGTCTGGGGTCAGACTGACACTGCCAGACAGACCGTGCTGGGAGTGGCACACTGTGAGCTCCATACATCGCAGCCAGTCACAGCACGTGTTTACGGATGATGTCATGTATGATAATGACAGCCTTCGCTAGAGGTTGCTTGAGTGCGTCGGTGTGGGAAACATGGGGAAAAATACGAAATGTGTTTAATTGGTCAGAAAGGCAGTGTCAAGATGCAAGAACGTCGATTTTGAAAAGCATAGACTTTCATAGCAGGGTCTATTTCCCCTCACTGGCATTGTTTCATAAAAACAAAACACTGAAAAAGGTTTTCTCTTTGGCCAAAATCTGGTGGCGCCCTCTGAATTTCACATTAGTTTGCTATAACGCCCCCCCCCCAAAACAGCCCATTCTTATTTCAACCTCGTCAAGAACAGCTCATGTTATGTGGCCCCACTTTGCCAGCAATGTTCCTGGAAGAGCAATTTCATTTCATTTTCATGCTTATTTTTTGGGTAATTATTTCATGTTTATAACCCAAACCAGGGTACTCTGTTGTGTTTGTTGGTTAGTTTCCTATTTGGACAAGGTTGCACACCAGTGATGCCACCCCCAACCTCAGAAACCACCTCCAGTCCAATTTCACATCAGTGGAGACACAAGGCCGCCATGCATGGTCAGTAACAAAGCCCATAATTGCATTTCTCCCTGAATTTGTCCCTGCAGTATTTTTAGATCACTGGTTGCTCTCGACATCCAGCGAGGCCGGAGAAAGAAATTAAGACATTTAATAAGGGACTAGTCTAAAACATACATCATTAAATACGTCTAAAATTCGGAAAACCACTGTTACTACAAATTAATTTTCGGAGGCTATTCCCGAAAGCCAAATAGTTTTACTTTTGGGGGGGGAATGAAAACCTAGCATTAGTGTGACAAGTTGAAAAAAAATGTGTTTTTGCAAATGAGGGGTAGCCTACTGAGATCTCGGAGTAGAAGCCAAGCGATGCCATTCAATCACAGGGGGAAAAACGTGGGAGTGTGAATCCAAATGACCAAGAACCAAAATGCATGAGGTCAGTCACATTTTTCTCAGACTTCCCTATTGAAACCAAACCCCCCTTCCCTGCCAATCAAGTGTGCATGTCACTGTGAACCGAGATGTGTTACGCAGACATTGTCTCCGAGACTGGAGCTTTCGAGCCTCTCAAGTTGTGCCATCTGCGTCTCGCATCCTCACAATGATCTTTGTTGCTGCTCTTTGGGAAACACTGGGCAGAATCGCCGGCGAACAAAAAAAACCTGGAAACGCAAATCCCATTGAGTGAGCGAGGAAGCGAAGGAGCAAGTGTTCCAGCAGACCGCTGGCTCTCGTCTGACTGATTAGCCTGTATGACACACAATGATTGAGCTGGACCGAAAGAGCACTTTCAAGGGATTGAACGAGGACGCTCACTCCATAGTTCCTCGGACCAAAGCCCTCTTTTTTTTTCATCGCATGTAAGCGGTTGGTGCTGGATGAAATGCTAATTGCCTTTCAAAAGAGTTCCCAAAACAGAGACAGGACCCAGGACGGGGGAGGGCAGGAGCGGGGCTCTTCCGATTCACTGACCAACGCACTTTTCAGAAAACGAGGCTTCTGTTGTTTCTCCTCCTATTCTTCCCTTTCTCGCTCTCGCTCCTCTCGTCTCCTTTGCGTGCAGGATGTTTCTCCCAACCTCGCCCAGTCACGTTCCCATCCGGCCTGAGACAGCCCCTGGCTCTCTTTCCCACTCTCCCTCGCTTTCTCCTTCTGGTTCCTGCCCTTGGTCCTAACCCTGGATTACTCCTCTTCCTCCTCCTCAGGTACCGCACTTCCTGCTCCTTCGCTCTGGTGCTCCTTCCCGTGCCTGCTCTCCTGCTCCTCCATCGGGCTGCGTCTGGCCAGATGGCAGGATAGAGGCCGGGGTTAATCCCCGATCGAGTGCTGCCGCCCGCTACCGGGGTTCAGAGCTAAAACCACGGCACTTCAGATAACTGGTTGGCAATTAAGTCTGTCTCCCTGATCCTGCCCTGGTCATTCATAGGCTACAAGTCTATGCGTGGGTCTGTCTGTCTGTTTCTCGGTCTGTATGTTTGTCCGTCTGTCTGTCTTCCTTTTGGTCTGTCTGTTTGCTTCTGTTGCCTGCCTTCCTTCCTTCCTACCTGTCTATCCACGTCGATTTAGTAAATCTTCTGCCCATCTGTCTGTCTGTCTGTCTGTCTGTCCGTCTGTACATCTGACTCTGGCTTGGATCTGAGTATCTGGATATACCACAGACGAATCATTAACTTGTATTGAGTTAATTCCCCCTTATCTTTCCCCTTTCCCACTGCAATCAGTTTAATCTACCTCTGTTGTTCGTCAGTGGGTGTCACGGATAACATGTCCTACTTTCTCACAGTCCAGTGCCTGCCGATCTGTTTCCATGCCTTTTCACTCTCAGAGCATCGTGGCTTAGTCAGGGGCACACAAACCCTTCAGTTCCTCTGCAGTCTGAGACAAACAGCCAACCATATCTTTACCTCATAATGATCTGTTTAAAACAGAGTCCAAAAGGGCTGTGTTTAGTCTCTGTGGATACAGCCTCGGAGAGGATAGTGAGAGAGAAAAAAAAAATCTCCTCTCATCAACAGCCTGAAAAAAACGAGTCAACACGTCTCCCACTCGAAATGTTCCGCAACGACAAACAGCAGGTCTAAACTCAAATCCCCCACTTCAGGAATTCCTCTGAGCAGCTACAGCACCGTGGGGAGGGGGAGATAGACGGCAGAAGAGGGGGACGAGGAGATAAATGATGTAAGGGGCAGAGGAGAGGCGGAAGAGTTCGGAATGAAAACGGGCTGCTTGTCTCAAATGGTGGCAAGGGTTCCGAAAGAACCTCAATCTAACACACACACACACACACACACACTCATACACACACACACTTGAGGTCGGGGGAGGGTTGAAAACTCCAGAGAAAGGGCTAATGGGGGGTAAGGTTTTGCCATGCGTGATCTGATTGTGACCTCCTCAAATGGGATCCTGTCTGTGACCCCCCCCCCCAACCGACCCCTGGAAGTTAGGAGAGGAAACAAGGGGGAACACCAGGTTGTGTTCCACTTGGCTCCCCCTCCCAATGGGCTAGAGGTACGACCCGTGGGGATTTATGACCGGATGCAGGCACCTACCATCGTGGGTGTGGGGAGGTCCACAGAACAGGATCTCTGGAGCAAAACCGACAGACTGCTGAGCTATGAAACTACTTGTATAGAAGTTCAACAGTGCAAGGCTAGAATACTGAAAGATGACCATAGGGAAATGGTTACCAGGTCTCAAAGCCTTAACCGATGAGTAAGTTCTACCACTGTTTTGAATATTCTCCATGCTTTAATTGTGATGTCCCTATATAGTACCATACCACTGCAGGCTGTTTTGTTGTTACAATGGCAAGCCAAGCTACAAAGATTAGCCCAAACTTTGAGGGTCTGGTGATAATTAATCACTGGCTAATTAAATGTCAAGTTGGAATGTACAACTACTTACAGAACTGATTTTACTTCACCAATATAACTCTGAATATACCGTAGGATTGCATTGTAAAGAAACTGCTGTTCATTGAAAGTCCTTTGTCCTGGCTAGAGGGGTGAGTCGCGGCGGTGAACCACCATGGGAGTGGACCGGTCACTCTTGCGCTGCACAGCCCAGCGGGGTGCTGAGATGGCTGAACGCGCATCACAGAAGGTCGAAGTTCAAGTTCAATGCCCCTGGAGAATGGGTCCTGCAGGACAGCAGTGGGGGGGCTCAACGTGGCCCTTCACAGTACAATACAGGACAATGTGTGTGTGCGTACATGTGTGTGTGTGGGAGAAAGAGAGAGAGAGAGAGCGCGAGAGAGAGAGAGCGAGAGAGAGAGAGCGAGAGAGAGAGAGAGAGAGAGAGAGAGAGAGAGAGAGAGAGAGAGAGAGAGAGAGAGAGAGAGAGAGAGAGAGAGAGAGAGAGAGAGGGAGTTTACAGCAAGGTCATAGCCAGGCCCTCTCATTGGAAACCGTAGCAGAATAACGGCAAAATAAAATAAAGAGACCTCAGGATTTCTGGAGATCTCTGTGAATTCAGGGTGCCCCACCACTTTCCTGTCCCTGTGCTCCAAAGAAAACGACTACTAAAACATGATACTACTGTCTCCTACGCATGAACTTCAACTGTCAAAAAACACTTTGAACTGAACTCAAAGTGTAAACACCCCACATTTCAGTTTTTGCCACTAGCCTACTCCACGAACTGAAATAAGAATGTGTACTATATCACAATAATGACTTATCTAATAAAGTGTCCTACTTAGTTACAATGCATGAACGTTTATGTGATGATGTAACATTCAATAATACAGGCTTCCCTTTGGGTCATCGCTCTTAAATTTGAGCACTGGACACCCAATATTCCCTTAACTGACCACAGCACTAAAACCAAATCACATTCAGTTCCCTCTGAGTGGCTGTGATCACTTTTCTTTTGTTCCTCCTAAGTTACCGCCTACTCAAATATTCCAGCCTCAACTCGGTTTCCAAGCTTAACAAATCAAATAAAGAAAAACGATCTGTTTTTGTATTTGTCTATGTGTGTGTGTGTGTGTGTGTGTGTGTGTGTGTGTGTGTGTGTGTGTGTGTGTGTGTGTGTGTGTGTGTGTGTGTGTGTGTGTGTGTGTGTGTGTGAGAAAGAGAGAGAGATAGGAAAGCAAGACTTTCATCCGACGACACATTCATGGTCTCATCTCCGTCTCCTTGAACAAACCTGAACCGTAATTATACCGTCTGCCCACATTACGTGCTGTCCACATTCACCCAACATCGCGTAGTCCAGAAGTGACTGACCACCCAGCCGCTACACTGCAGAACCTCCTGAATGACATCATCATCATATAGCTAATACACACACACATCCACACTGTATATGAAGAGGGACTGGACATCCAACCTTTTACAAGGTGTGAAAATGTATGGCAAATCTTCCAGTATGGCTTTTCTCTCTGACATTTAACAAGGAAGGAAAACGATCCCCCCCCCCCCCCCCCCCCCATCGTTTGTCTGCACGTTCCAGTAGAATAAAGGTACAAGAACCGAGAGCGCGGTTCCAAGAGATTGTTCCACCCAGACTCTCCAGCATCCCTCAACGCCCATGTCTCCCCCTCCCTCAGTCCTGGGACTATAGGTTTGTGGAGCCCAATTTATGGACGTGATCCAACAGGAGAAGGGGGATAGGGAATGAGTCAAACATTCCGGAAAGGAGAAAGGGGCTTCCATTAAACGACCAACACTTTGCCCTCTCGGCGAAACAAAGCCACCCACAGATGAGATCATCTGTGCCCCTTCCAGGGAGCAGTGCTCCGGTAGGATGGAAGAGCTCGGTTCCCCCTGTGACCAGGCCGCTAGGCAAGCTGTGCCTTTGTCTGGAGATCCATCCAGGCTCATCACTGGAGGCCTCCCACCACCAGGACATCAATCTCCAGCTCCCTACCACGTACGGCCACGATCACCTTCTCCATCGACAGAGCCTGTTTATGGTACTGCCCCCCCTTTGTGTGTAGCAACACTAAAGGGGAGGCACAGAAGGGAAGGGGGGGGGGGGGCAGGCAATAAAAAAAAAAATCCGCCCAGTGAATAAGATTCACGCTCACTCACACAGGCGACTGGAATGACCCCTGCCAGGCAAGAAAACAAACAATGGATTCCCCGAATGAGCAAAGGAAGACCTAAGCACGATGAGCTAAGTGTGACGTGTTCTAAGCATGTGTTGGCATATCTCTGAAGGTGTTGCGCAGCTCTTCCGAAACAGCATGGTCCCCCCCCAAAAAAATAAAATATGATCCCCTTGTTCTACAAATAAAACTGTTTACAATTCCTGGCACAAAATATCACAAATGGTGTCTTTATTTCTTTGTGAAAACAATGTTCCAGGGTACCAGGGATTACAGGGCAGCCTAGGGCTGACTAGCAGGTGTATACTGAATAGACACAGAAGTGGCTGGCTCTCTCTCTCTCTCCCCAAAAAGGAAATGGGTGGACTCCTCTGGTGAACACCATAGAGAACGCAACAAAGGACATTTAAATGCAGCAGGATGACATCATGTTCAATCAATTACATATGAAGAGGCTATATCCAACGAAGAAATAATCGCACTGCCAACTATTTTCCTTCAGAGTGAAACAGCGTCCATGTAAATGAGGCAAAGTACCGTTTTTCACAGGCCTGCTGTCAATTTATCTTATAGACAATGCACGCTCAGAAGGCTACAGTAGCGACACATGTGGGAAGCCCAATGTGAGCCAAGATTACTAATGACCCCAGTGAAGATTAGTCAACGGGGCCTTTATCACTGGGTCCCCGGCTCATGCGCACCATGTGTGGCGGTTCCCCGCGGATTGTCATTTTATTTCAATGGGCGAAACACACAAAGCATAGTTCACACTGGAGATCCAGAGAGTAACCATGGAAGCGTTTGTCTCTGTCGTCAATGGGTTACCCAGCCTTTCATTTAGTCATTTCACTGAATCAATATTTAGACTTTTCAAATTTATTAGCTGCTCAGAGGGGATTTTGGCACTGTGCAATATAAATTAGCCTGGTGTTGGCTGAACAATTTTGTGGTAGCCGGTGTATGCAATAGTGATGCTGATGCATGCGGTATCGATCACTAGCCCTGATGTAGCCTATCCTACTTGTTAAGCGCAAGTCTTTAAAAACAATTGACGAACTAAAAAAGGAAAATACCGCCAACTCCATATAGTCTACAACAGGCTATAGCATACAGTTTCCCCACTGCACATGACTAAACTTTCATGTGTTTTGATATGAACTTGCAATTTAAGTGTGATCTAACATAGGCTATGTTAATTAAATAAATACAGGACACGACAGATTTCAATGTAACTTACCTGACACCTTGCTCTTGCTCTGTCCAGGATAAATTATTAGAATTCCACAATTGTTTAGGATATCATCGATAACACCTTACAATAAAAGCCTTGAACTCCTACGGTTTCTGACAGATGGTAGTCTTCTTTGTCAATAAGCGCATTCTTGATATCCACATTTGAGAAACTCCAATTTGTGGTGCTATAGGCGGCTTTCGGCCCCCCAATGAATGTCCACACAACACATAAAGACACAAACCTACGTCACCTAACGGGACAGACAGCGTACTGTCGCCCTACGGTGTATCCTTTCAGTTGATGAATTGGTGAAGTAGGCTTGCCACCTAAGTAAGCTACGCAGTGTTTTAGTTCACTTCGGTTTACTACTGTTATCGGCGACGTGCGGCCACCCCGTTCGGCTGTCTAAAGAAAACTACGGTGCGGGCTTCCATTCGCATGTAGGCTACTAGTAGAGTGCAAGATGTGCTAATCGCATTTGTCTCCGCGAGTGTGTATACTTATAGCCTGGTGGACAGCTCCCCCCAGCGAACTCGCCATAGGCATATGGTCGTCGAATACATTATTTAATTAATCTGAATTGTATAGCATTGTTGACTTGGAATCTAATCATAACAAGTTCATTTTGCACACGAATTCCTGCATACACCTGTTGTTTACTAAGATAGCTACCACGTAGCCTACTTTTGAAAATAATGTAGGCCTATTAGGCCTATATATGGTTTCTAAATCCATTATTAATCCAACAGCTCTCGTTAATCTCCGAGTAGGTTATCAGGCCCATTCATAAATCTATGATTAATTGGTTTGCATATTTCAAAGTCTGTGGCGCCATCTACATTTAAGAAAACTCTACTCGGGCACCCCGGTGTTTCACCGGATTTAAGCGCGCACCAGGCTGAGGCCTCCTGCGGGTGGCCCTGGTTTAAATCCGGTCCAGGCCCTTTACCGCATGTCATCCTCTCTCTCCCTACATTTTCTGTGTTCTCCGAATACACTATCTCTGTCAGAAATAAATAATAAAGGCAGAAATCCCACCAAAAATATATAGATTTTATTTATTTCTAACAAAAAAAAGGAAACGCTTCTCTGGAAAAAGAAACGTCATCACGTTAGTATTCTGTTGACGTGGCGTAAACAAACGCTCAGTTCAGTCGAAAGGAGAATGGAGATGGCTTGAGGACGGCTAGTGCTTATGTGTGCAGGTAAAGTCGAACATTTTAACGCAGCAACATTAGAACGAACCACGACCAATTCATTGGTCTTTACAGGCAGTTGTCAATCTACGAACCATTGGTTAACTATCGAAATAGGTTGAGTCAAGATGATAAGGAACGTAGCCACCAGCTATCTTGTATGTAGCCTAGCTAGCTGGCTAGCTTGAGTCTGTAGCTAAAGTTGATCGACCTAATTGACTAGCCTTCATGCGAGATATCAGTCCAATGTTTTGCAGGCTGGCTAAACCTTTGCTCTATAAGATAGTTTTAATACAATTAGTCAATTGGCTACATCACTTTCCTAGATGAGTTGTAAGTAATTAGGTAGCTACGCTAGATAGCTAGCAAGATAAGCGATACTCATCACACATCTTGTTAGCCTAGCTATGTTTCACCCGACGTGAAGCTGTCACACCAGCAGTTCTGGTTGCTCTCTATCTGAATTTCAAAGAAATGGGACGACGTGGACGTTGCCATGGTAGCTTGCTAGCTGTTATTAACAGTTACCTGTTCGACTAGCACTAGCGCCCGGAACAATGACGTAAGTACTAGCTCTAAGCTTGCAAACAGAGAAATGATCCAAAAGTCAGCATCATTGACGTGATACTGTACTGTGGAATTACCAACGCATTGAAAGAATCGTCTGTTGGCTTATTATAGAGCACCAGTGTCTTCCTGACTAACTAGTTATGTCAGATTGTGATAATCACAAGGACTCGATTTGTTATCTTTCTAAATGTTGAAGTTGGCTCTGATGGACTTTAGCTTTCTAGATTATACCTAGTTGCACTGTATTAACCCGTCAGAACTGTACAATCTAGTGTTGTCAAGGTACCAACATTTCAGTAGCCATAGCCTATAGTTAAAAACAGTGTCTAGTACGTTAATACAAAGAACATGTACGTGATCTACTCCCTAATTAGGACTAATCTAGTTCAATTTCTCATTTACTTAACCACACAGACTTGTGTCTATAATCTACATCCCGATAACCTTTGGCAGGATTAGAAGTGTATCAATTACTTATGCTGTCAGGCACCGCACATGACATCCTTCTGCCACGCTCTCCACCTTTTTTAGAGTGAAAATGGCGGGGAGGAACCAGGCCTATGGTTTCAAGTCGGCGACCACTGTGCAGCCCGCCAACGGCGGCCACGCGTACCTGTTCGGCAACGGCTCTGAGAACGACCTGTCTGAGGAGGACGGCGAGGGCAGCGAGCTCCGCCCGCGGGGCCGGGAGAGGCTGCGGCGCGGCCCGTCCCGAGACAAGATGGACGACGTCATCTACCTGGTCAAGGACATCAAGGAGGGGGACACCCTGAACAGCATCTCGCTGCAGTACTTCTGCTCTGTGAGTCTGTCAACAGCCCTTCTTTGTTGGCCTGGGGGATCCGAAGGACTCCCGAGCCCTTGTTTATCCAGTCAAGGTTACATTTGGCCTGTGTGTGCAGGGCTTGTAAGTGGACTCCGTGACAGATCCAATTACATTCGGATTATCGAAATGATGCGTCTTTTCCTTAGCGTCTGGCTATGAGAATGTGTCCACAATGCACATTTTTCTGTCCATGCTGTCTGTGCATTTCTTCCCCCACTTGACACCTTGTTTGATAAAAAAGTGCCTATGTGACTGTAGGGCATGTAGTAGATGTTCAGATATTCACGAGAAAAGAATTTCAATAGGTGAGAATTTTTTGTAAATGATTTAGTACGGAGATCACTCATTATTTCTTCCCAAAACCATTTGTGAACTTTAATTCTCGTCTCTTAGGTGGCGGATATCAAGCGGGCCAACAACCTGTTGTCGGAACAGGACTTCTTTGCGCTGCGATCCATCAAGATCCCCGTCAAGCGCTTCAGCGTGCTGACTGAGACCCACAGCACAACCTCCCTCAAATCTGCCTCCCCCTCGGGCACCCACCGGCTCCCCCAGACCCCCACCACCTCCCCGGACACCTCCACCGACTCTTCCTCCTCCTCCACCGACAGCGTGGAGGGCTTCCTCCAGGAGAAGGACAAGGACATTGAGCTGCTGGTCAAGTCCACGTGCCCCTCCCGGAGCAGCCTGAACGAAGTGGTGTCCTCGCTGAGCCTCCAGCAGCCCCTGCTGAGCGAGGAGCCGGACTTCAAGCCCGCCCCCAGGAAGGACCCCTACTACGGGGCAGACTGGGGCATGAGGTGGTGGACGGCCGTGGCCATCATGCTGGTGGTGGGCATCGTCACGCCCGTCTTCTACCTGCTGTACTACGAGGTGCTGGTGAAGGCTGACGTCAGTCACCACGCCACCACGGAGTCTCACAAGGCTGCCGTCACCCTGGCCGCCGAGCAGCTGGTCCAAGCACCAGAGAATAGAGGGGACGTTGCTGGAAATGTTCCCCCACCCGAGTCCCATGGATTAAGGCATTATTCGGACGTGGAGGGCCACCCTGCCTCCAAGCAAACGATCACGTAGCGAGGCAGTTCTGTCCACACACACACACTACATGGACTAGACCATAATTATGAGCCAATAATTGCTCGTTAAAATGCAATGCAAGCTCCCTGATGGAAACCCTTCATAGAGTGAAAAGAGGACGTAAGAAATAAACATGTTACTTTTTGTTCTTTTTTTTTTAAATATGTTTTGCACAGAGAAATGTTAATTCTGTATCTTGATTTGGTCATTTCAGCCGGAGGTTAGCTCCACCTCGTCTGAAGACGGGTAGTCCTTTTGTCAGAGCAGTACCAATTGCTGCCACTGTGTTCATGTTGAAAATATAGTTGAATAATGGTAATTTATTTGAGATTTAGCCCTATATTTACTATCAGTATTGAAGTTGTCACAGATTCTCTTGAACAATGTGTGAATATGTTTTGCTTGCCTTTGGGGGAATCCGCATTTTATCATCTGAAAAAAATCTTTCTGCAAAGGGCATGGTGATGAAACACAGTACGGCCAGAACTATTCTAGATATTCTACAGTGAACTGTAATATTGTATCACCATTTCTTAAAATAATGTCCATTTCACGTTTTATGAAAATGTGTTATAATTGAACTGTACGTGCCTTCAACCTGAGGAACACTTTAACAGGCTGAAAATAAAAGTATATTTTTAATAAATTATTGATGCTCACTTTGTTTCTTGCTTTGTTTACAATTATTCAATTGTAAAAACAAACAAAAACAAATTCAGTTCAAGTATTGTTTAATGCCATGACAGTGCTAGCATAGGCAACACAATTTTACCAAGACACTGTAGTAGCAAGAAAAATAAAGTATAACAAAAATATATATACATTTGGAGAGACGTTGAACCAATACAGATTAGCCTTTGGGTTTCCATATGTTTTTTTTTAAGATGGCAGTAATAGGTTACAGTGACTGGTTAGTAAGTGGCTTCATCCATATTATCATCACTGCCTGCATCAAAGTCATCACCATCCTCGAAGTAACTGGCAATGTAGTCGTTTTCCTGTCAAAGAAACTTGGGCATCAGGACAACTATCCATGTACACATAACACTGCCATTAATCCAACAGTAGGTAAATACCTCATGACAAGAAATGCAGTTAAAAGTCATTGCAGACGTTCACTACAGCCAGTCATACAGTGGCTTATCGATCACTTCTCAGAAAAACGCAGTACCTCCTCCTGTTCTTCATCTTCGAGTTCCTCTGCTTCGACCTCCTCTTCCTCCCCCTCCTTCTCCTTCTTTGCTTCTTTCTCCTCGTCCGACTGGACGTTGTCTCTCTTCTCGAGTTCCTTTAAAAGCAGTCGCAAGTCATTTGCACACTTGATACCCGGACTGCAGTGTGGAGAGGGCGAACAAAGCAGGAGAGGGTGAAGTAAACCACTTACATCTAATTGACTGAGCACCTGTTCTTTGTCTTTGACTGACACCTTAATGGGCTTCTTCTTAGCAGCTGTTACATGAAGTTTGGAAACATATTAGACCTTGATTGGATGAAAGTGTCAGAATTTGATTGGGGGAAAAATCAACTCATGTCTATACCAGTTTTTACAAGCAACTTTTTCTTCTGTGGCATCAGTTCTTTTGGAAATAGATTCCAGTCTGCAAGGATAAACACACAATTGGATACAAAATGAAGTAGGGATCAACAGTATTCGGATGGGTCATGACCTGACGAAGTACCTGGGGTCCAGTCCCCATCCAACAGCTTCTGTCTCTCCCTCTGGTATTTCTCCTTGTACCTCTCCACATCTATTTGTTGCGAAAACAGAAAGGTTTTTCATCAACGCATGATCACGCAAACTCACTCACTCACCTCACCTCTCATCTCTGGTTCCCAGAGTTAAGATTCAGGAACAACTTATGAACGCGAAACAACTGCGGAGGCAACCGTGGCGAGCAAACGTTTGATCATGAATATCTGGAAATGATCTGCAGAAAGGCCTCGGACGAGTTCCATCTGCTAACCTGAGTAGGATTTGAAAAATACCATGTCCATTTGATACCCCAAATCTCTGAAGATGTTGCTCTAAATGCACCCTCTGTCCGGTGAGGGAGTGGCTTTAACTCAATAGTCTGACATAAATCTGCCTCCCATCTTCAGCTGGGATGCGATTAAACGTCTACGTCCTTGAGTGTTGCATTATCTCACCCTCAGAGCGGCCTCCCACCATTATGGGATGTGTGAGTGGAAATGCTGTTGTCTCTCTTACCTGCCTTTGGTTTCAGAGGCTTGATGCTGTGAGGGAGTTGTCTCATGGTCCCCCTCATCTCCTGTTTCAGGGCCAACATGTAGTCCTCGTCGTCTCCCACTTTCAGCGGCACTGGCTTGAACTCCACATCCTACGAAGATGTCCCACAGTCATATGAAACGCCCCATTACATTCACGTGTGGACTCCTTCTATAGTCCAAATCCATTGGGTATTATTCGAACTGGACACTTCTGATCCTTAAATCGGCTGCTGTCCACGTGTATGTTACTTTAGATAAAAGCATCTGTTGAATTCATCAAATGTAAACACCTCATAATTATAGGACGGATGCACTGAATGTGGATCACAGTGCAGTTCGAAACAAGTTTGAATGAGCTTCAAATGTAACATGAACCAACATACATACTCCATAACACCGTCATGGGAAAACAGCATAAAGAACAAAGCAGAGAGGTTTGGGTTCACAGGACTTACTGGGAACAAGGGGTTGGGCCCAACTCTGGATTCTGGCATGGAGCCCCTTGTGATCCCCAGGGACTCGACATGAAAGCTGAAGGCAGCAAGGCCCCGACCTTTCCCTGCCATGTTCACCGCACAGTCAGGCAAGCTCACATCCACCTAGAGGGAATCCAACTAGTAAACACAAACACACACATGCACACCCGCACAATGTTTTATATTAAATATCCGTGTGGTCCTTGTGTCATAATTTGGTTGAAGAACAGCAGATTTTTTTTTGTCAACGCTTTGGACGCGGAATATTGCACCTTTGCACCAAAATAAATCGGCATTAAGCCTGATATTCACCTAATTAAGGTTCCAATACATACAATGTATCTCGGCGGTTGCTTTTCACAGGCAATCCTAATGTGTTACTGCCTTTTAAATCGACACGCCCCAGTTGCAGTGGGAGTGTTCTGCACTAACCAATAGTAAGCGACTTTTATCCTGTCGTCACTATGCTTTCCGCCCACGAGGGTGTGTCAGCCACCATCATTGAGCGTGAAAACAGAGCAGATGTGTAGCAAAATTAGCAGAGAAACCGTCTCTTTCTTGACAGCAGAAAATCTATATTAATTTCGGCACGTACATGAATTGTAATGTCTGCAACTGACTGGTACGCGCACAAATCTCTTGGAGACGGCATTTACTGGATCCAAGAGAGGTTTTACCAATCGGATAACCGGGCGAACATTTGGCTTCTCCGTGGATCACACCAGGACGTTGTCATAGACACAGGCTTGGGCTTGAGAAGCTTACCTGACTACATCAACGGTAAAGGACTGCTCGGGGACGACACCCAGCAAAAGAACCCTCTTTTGGCTATCGCCACCCACGCCCACTTCGACCACTCCGGTGGTCTCCACCAGTTCCAACAGGTGGGCGTTCACAGCGCAGAGGTCGATGCCCTGGCCAACGGGGATAACTTCGAAACGGTGACCTGGCTGTCCGACAGGGAGATAGTCGAGGCTCCCACGCCGGGTTGGAGGGCTAGGCAGTACAAAGTCAAGGCTGTCCAGCCGACACATATACTCCAAGAAGGTATGGTACTCTTGTCAATCCAGGGACCCACCGGTCTGCACTCATTGCATGTAGAGTTGAGATAAGGATACGGTCAATGAGAATGTGATTACAGAATTGAAAGGATGTGTCTACGCCCAGCGTTACAGTAAATCTCATTTCCACTGGAATACGCTTTCACATTAGGCAGCATCCCAAGGGAGAATTTATACTGCAGAGTGGACTTGGCAAAACACCAGCTCTGACCCCCTTCAACACACACACACACACACACACACACACACACACACACACACACACACACACTAGGGGAAATGTCACCCTCCCCACGTTTTAAGTTACAGGCCTGTCCATTACTTTCAACAAGCACTGATCCTCAATATCAGTGAAGGGTGTGTCTTGCAATGTAAAGCTAAAGTAATGTGTAGCCTCATTGTCATTGCTCAGTAGAAGCACTATGCCTGTTGGTAGAATCACTAGGGCTAGTGGTCAACAACAAATATGAATGGTCGTAGAATACTGTGACTGATAAGCCATATTTACTTGAACATGTGTCATGCAGACTATTTCTTTTCTCCTCCTCGACCAAGAGGACTTTGACGGGTGGGATTTCGAACAGAGGAGGAGACTAACTCTGGATAGCCACATACCGAGTTACACAACCTGAAACCTGAGGTTTCGGTAGACCCATTCACCTCAGTTGATTTTCCTGTCGGAAATATGTATTTATATGGATCCATTTTATACGGGAGAGATTTGATGCTGTGCCTTTTCCGCGTTCTCCTGTGCGATACTGCACACTTGACAAAGTTGCGCCGAACTCTCTGTGGTATTGAGTCTCTGCGTAATATGGGCATCGCTCAATACACTGATGCTGCGTCAGAGGTGCTGCAATGCAGATGGAATATCTTATTGCTCATTGGGTCACTTTTTTCCCCCTTTCGATGCCCTCCGTTTCCGACGGAGCCGTAGACCTTACGGCCTCTTCGCGCTGTGCCCTCAGTACAGTGTGGGCCCTGTGACATGGGGCCGGGCAGATCATGTTGCTTACACAGGTTCTGTCAGTGGCTCAGCTCGGCTGGCCTGCCACGTTATGTAGGCTTCAGATATTTAGGTATGACTCGAGACTTAGGGGCTGGGTCTTGGCTGAATGTTACACTATGCATTCCCCCCCCCCTCTCTCTCCTTTCTCTCCCTGTCTCTTTCTTTGAGTCGCTCTCGCTCTCTCATTCTCTCTTGCTCTGTTTTCTCTCTGTCTCTCTCTTCCTCTCCCTCCCTCTGTCTCCCTCTTCCTCTCTCTCTTCCTCTCCCTCTGTCTCCCCCCCCAGGTGACGTCATCAACCTGGGCGACCGCCAGCTGACGGTGCTGCACATGCCCGGCCACTCCCGCGGCAGCATCTGCCTGCACGACCGCGACAACAAGCTGCTGTTCAGCGGCGACGTGGCCTACGACGGCGCCATGATCGACTGGCTGCCCTACAGCCGCGTCAGCGACTACGTGGGCAGCTGCGAGAGGCTGGTGGGCCTGGTGGACAGCGAGCAGGTGGACCAGGTGCTGCCGGGCCACTACAACACCTTCGGGGGCAAGCGTCTCCACCGCATCGCGGCGGGCTACATCGACAGGGCGGGCACGTGCCCCGCGCGCTTCTCCACCTTCGCGTGGAGGACCCTGGCCGGCATGGCGCTGAGGGCGTCCAACCCCCGCAGGGTCTGCTAGCTAGGGGAGGGAGGGAGCACAAACACACACATTCGGTGTCATGAGAGAAGTATAGGATGTGTATGTATGATGTCGCGATGTTGAGTCCGTCAGTGGTGGTGCGAGGAGAGGGGGGAGGGGGGGGCTCTGAGGCGAGCAGGATTTCCGTTGGCTGTCGGGTCAAACGGGCGAGCCATTCCAAATGCGTTTGGTGCCATTTTAAAACGCCTTCGTTTTTCCGTTGGGGTGAATCAGTCAGCGATTTGACGACGTTTGGAGATCTTGACTGTAAAATGCTTGTTTAGTTTTTTTATACGGGTAGTGTGATAAACCAATGGCACATCACTGGTGTAATGTGCTCAAATATATAGGGTGATGTTTGGTGTGTTTGCTCGGACATTGTTAAAGGCACTTTGACGTTTTTAGGAATGCTACACCGACTTATACAGGGTTTCGTGCACAATGTCTTCAGAGGATATGAATTACAGTGCTTTGTTCCCTTGATTCTTGTGAGGCCTTGAAGCCACCATGTTGACAATAAACTGCCAACTCCATCCCCCTCCCTCAAGCTTCCTATGGTGCTATTTATAGAAGTCATCCCATCAGTGTGGCTGTTCTGTGAATCAATGTGATAGTAAGTCTGGTTGAAATAACATATATATATACATTTACATTTAGTCATTTAGCAGACGCTCTTATCCAGAGCGACTTACAGTAAGTACAGGGACATTCCCCCCCGAGGCAAGTAGGGTGAAGTGCCTTGCCCAAGGACACAACGTCAGTTGGCATGACCGGGAATCGAACTGGCAACCTTCGGATTACTAGCCCGATTCCCTCACCGCTCAGCCACCTGACTCCCCATATATATATGCAGCGGCACCCCATAATTAGAGATTTGTGTGTGAAGAAGGAATTATTTGTATCAACGGTGTTTCTCATACTGAAATGCCAAATAAATCCTGGATCATGTTTGAGACATTATCTGTTGTCAGATTAGATCTTTCATTGACTTAATCAGTGGGAACTGTGATCTTGGACTCTAAGATAGGCCTAATTAAATGATTCATGGGACAGCTTTTTGCCTTGAAAAAATTATTGTTAAATCTAGGTCAAGCGTCTCTTGTAGTGCATTCAGTTTCTGGCCTCAAACCGACTCCAGTATTCTGAAACTCAAAATAAATGAAATATGTAGTGAGTGTCGAGTGAGAGAGAGAAATATTGGGACCAACTGAACCTCACATATTCTTGTTCCTATTAAAACATTAAGAGCAGCCTTTTTATAATTCGTTTTTATATATAAGCATATGCTTACATTCTCAACAACTTACCTTAGGCTTGATAATAGAAAAATGATTGCTATAAATTGATAAAGCATTTATTATCATTAATATGTTACATATTTAAACAAGACTTGCACTTTCTTTCCCCCTTAAAGACAAAGGGCATGTTGACATCTGGCCAACAGACAGTCTTGCAAGATAAACATTCAATGTTATCTACCGCAACAGTTTGATATTTGTAATCCTCTGTTAAGATATCAACAAAACTGTCATCATATAACGAAACCATTCATGTAAAATTGGTTTAAACAAAAAGAACAGGAAGAGCTGTGTTAACTTAAAAACAAAACAAAAAAAAAAACATTTACAGTAACAAATGCATTTTTAGACGGTTTTACGGTTGGACTCAAATAGTGGACCCAGCTCTAAGCCCTCCCAAGACGCAGGGATATGGGAGATAGACTTAACTACGCAGATAACACACACACGTTCACACCAAGGCAGGTGCACACACAGACATGCTCACACGTCGCGCACACACACACACACACTTTACATAACTGCCGTAGCACCATTTGCTATAGATAATTATTGTTTTGCATAATTCAATTGCATTTCACACTTGGGTTGGAGACTAATGCTGGGCTTGGTTTGTATAACATGATGTTATAACTGACTAATCATAATTTTCAGTATTTCCAAACATCTAATATTAAGTCTGACAGAGATATGCCTAGAGACCTCTTGCATGACGAAGACCACCTTCCACTTTGGGTTTCTGAAAAGACGTGTTTAACACAGGTTATGGCTTTGCATGTTTGCATCATTACTAAGCCTTTGGTGTATTTCCATTCATTTGAAATACATGAGTCTTTATTAGTTCGGTTTTAACCAGTATCAAAGACATGCAGCTTAACATACGTGTGTGGTTGTGAGGAATAGAGCACAGGTTTGTCTTGTGTGCCAACATTCTCTGTTGCATATCCTGAAGTCATACAGTTACTTGACTCAAGGATTTATAAAAGTGAGCATCACATTCCTGCACATGCTCTATCCTGCATGCCAACCTGGGGATATTATTATAGCATCGAAAATGGAGGGGAGTTCCTGGAACGTTCTCGACAGTTCTTTTGAAAGTGAAAATCACAGTTAGCACAGGAAACAAGACACTACCTCGCTTACTACATCACACGATACACACTTGACGGAACTTTCACAAACACTGTTCTCTCAGATCTCCAGTCCCAACACAAAACGAGTCGGCTTCACCATACCGTACCAACGACGTACATGCAGTAACACCAGATTTACTACGAGTGGACCCATGCGGATTTATTTTTCTATTCACTTCCCGTCTGCCAGGGAGGTTGATGCAACTGGCTTCCTCACACAGACCCAGCGAACTCTCCTTTCCAGTTGGAAGTGTTCACAAGCACGGAGGGGCTCCAAAGCACACTGGTGTGTTTCTGTTCATCTCCCCAGCTGTACCGTTCTTAAAAGACGCAGACAGAACCACGTCGTTTTGAGACATGGCCGTTCACACGGCCCTGACAGACTCCAGTGTCCAGGTCACGTGGCATTAGTGTGAGATGTCATTCCAGTTACGCAAACAGGGAGAGGATAAGCTGGTTCCCTGTCTGCCTTTCCCAGGACCGAGAGTGGTTGCCGGGGGAGGTGGGGGGGTGATAAGGGGTCTTTAGAGGGGTTATACCTGGCTCTGGAGCCAGTTGCGGGGGTCCAGTCTGGCTCGGAGGTTCCTGAGGCTGCGTCTGGCCGGGGAGGGCCGTGAGAAGAGGACTCCCTCGGACGACTCCGGGCTGTGGCTGCCCTCGCTGGAGCTGGTGCTCGTGCTGGAGGTGGAGCTGGAGCAGGACAGGGTGGGCTGGGGGACCCGGGAGGTCGGGGCTAGGAGCGAGGCCGAGGAGGAGGGCGGATGGCAGGAGCACTGCGCGTGCCCCCCGCCGCCGTGACCCCTCCCTCTCAGGGTGCTCAGCTTGGCGTCCAGGGAGAAGGTGCGCGGCCGGGGGCGCGAGCCGGAGGGCAGGGGGGAGAGGGCCAGGGGGGAGACGGGTTCCGCCCAGACGGGGTGGGGCTGGCGGTGGCGCGAGCAGGGGCTGGCGCTGCGGGGGCTGTCGCTGTCGGAGGCGAGGCTGGCGTTGGAGGAGAGCAGGCCGGGGTAGGCGCGGGGCGGGGTCCGCGGGCTGCGGGGGAGGCGGTGGGGGGTGCGCGGGCTGTGGCCGGCCAGGCTGGGGCTGCAGGGCCGGGGGCGGCCGGAGGGGGAGTCCTCGAACAGGGCCATCCAGGGCGGCGGGGCCCCCAGCTGGCTCCTCAGCTCCAGCTCCTGCATCCGCCTGGCCAGGATGTCTGTCACCGTGCCGAGGTCTTCGGACGCCTCAATAACTGGAAAACACGACAGAAACACACGTGAGTACCACAGGGGTCCGGGCTTTTCTGGGCACCAACAGAGCCAAGGCCCCCCCTAATGACAACGATTCCTTTGATTCAATACACCTTCATGGAACACAGGAACCCGGAGAGGTCAGTGACTGCAACAGGGTGGACAAAAGCCTTTACGGGTGGTTCTGACTGAGGAGAGGAGGGGACCAGGTGTGGAGGGTGGTGTGTGGAGGTGTACACACCCACCCACCACCACCACCACCCCCCCCCCCCCCCCCGGCCCCCCCTGCGTTACCTGTCGTTGTAATAGGAGGAGAGCAGAGCGCGGATCTCAGCCGACACAGCGTTGTCCTGCAGCAGGAGACCCTCGCAGGAGGGGGAAGGGAGGGGGGCTACCAGGGCCGGGGGGGTGGGGGGATGGATGGAGGGGGGGGCGGGGGTGGTTTGGTGTGTGTGTGGTGGGATTATAGATATATATTTACAAAGATATATATGGAGAGATATTGTAGGTAATCAGTGTGATGTGCAGGTAACGGTGTGCAGAGAAGGAGTTCCGAAAAGGTTAATTCCAGAGAAGATGAAGGTTTAGTTTCGACCATTAGGATATGAAAAAGGTTCAAAATGGAGGATTAAGTGTTGCGTCAATAATGAAGGGAAACGTAAGGGAAGAGGGGAGTAGGGATGCTCTCCAACAGGAGAACCCCACGGGGGGGGGGGAAGGAAGAAAGATAGAAAGAAGGGGGGAGGAGAAAGAGGGAGCAAAGTGAGTCGGCATAAAGAGATGGGTGCACTTCCATCCAGAGAACAGCACAGAGACACAGAGAGGCAAGTCAGACATACTAGCTAGGGAGGCAAGGAGCTCAGAGTGGACATTTCTGGAAATCTCATGCACATGGACAAACAGCCACTGTTAGAGGCACATACATGCAGTTAAGAAAGGTATAAGTGAAGATATATCTTGTGTATTTCTGTATTATATATATATATATATATATATATTTGTTGGCACATGTATTGCTTTGTTTATTCTAAGTAAGGCCTGAATATCACTCCATTACTCTAGACTCTGCTCTTATGGAGGTGCTATAGAGATATTGCTGCACCTATCGCAGTTCTGCGTTGGGTTGGGGTCTTACCCATTTCGTGATAGAGGGAGCCCTGTTTTGGCAAGACAGGGGCCGGTTTCCGTGGGGATGGCAGTTCGATTTTCATCAGGTCGTCACAGCACTGCTTCCATTGGCCTGTCGGGGAAAGAGCCCAGAGGAAACGCCAATCGCGCCATTTATCCACGGTCCAATCGGAGCTCGTGTGAAGCCCTGCCGGCGCCCCCCAAAACCAGCCAATGAGCAAGAAGGGCTGCTCTACTCACTCATGTCATAGAACTGCTGCCAGAAGGCTTCCATCCAGCGGTGTGTGTCTTCGCGGCTGTCCGCCTCCAGCGTGTGGGTGACAACCTCCCCTCCGTACTGGTTGCTGATGCAGATGCTCTGGGCCGTCCTCTGGGGGTCCTTCTCTGACGCACGGATCCTGGTCTCCTGAGATGGGGATGACACACACACACACACAGAGAGACACACACAGACACACACGTCAGCTGAGTTCCGTGAGCACGTGACAACGTTCCATGAATCCGAATGAAATGACAAAAAACAAAACAAAGTGTGCATTCATCGTCAATGGAACCAGCCACACGCTAACAGCTGCAGTCTCATCTCCACCAGTAGTGGGCAGTAGTGCACCATTCGCCGTCCAGTCAGGCGCCAGATGAGCTGATTAATATCCAATCTAGGGGAGCTGACTTGGCCCTGATGCAAGTCTGCAGAGAACGGCTGAGTCACCACGGAAACAGTAAGAGGCCCCCGGAAGGATGCGCACACACGCGCGTATAAGACGATCAA
>NC_085045.1:6471436-6549840 GCF_963692335.1 Osmerus eperlanus | reverse complement strand
ACCAATGTTTGCCCCAGTCAAGATGGACGAGTGGCTCAACTGAAAGGTGTTTACAGATGGCGTAGGATAGTAAGGAGCTTCGGTACATGTACATAAACAATATGGACGGCTCCTGGCCGACTAAACAGCTACATCTCACATCAGCTCCAGGATTGGAGAGAGAGAGAGAGAGAAGGTTGGGATGTCGATGGGCTTAGGATACTAGGAGTCAACGCAGGGCAGAAACCGAGACAACGAGGGAGTGTGTGAGAGAACAAAAGTGTGTGTGTGTGAGAGTGAGAGTCTGTGTCCTCGGACCACATGCAGGGGGGTGAGGGCCGGCAGGTCCTAAGCTGAGCCCTTGCCATGGAGCTGCAGTGTAAATATAGCAGCTAAATTAGCAGCCTCTCCTCTGGGCCTCTCGGAATAGAAGCCACTCAGCCTACTTGCTGCCCTCGTCCCCCCCCCCCCCCCCACAAAGGAATGAGGGGGGGGAAGTGAGGAAGGGGTGCGGGGAGAGGAAGGAGAGAGGGCGGGTGGGAGGGAGAAGGGGAAGTGAGGAGGGAACAGGCCTACTTTTTCCAGGCTAACGAAGCGTGAGGGTTGTAAGCGGGCCCAGATGGCACCGACGGAGGGAGACTTTCTTGGAGAGCAGGTGATCGAAGGAGTGAAGCGCAGGAGAGAGAGAGAGCGAGAACGAGAGAGAGCGGGGACAGGAGAGGGGTGGGCGCTATCTGCCATCCAAGCCCGCCCACGCATCGTGAACGAGGTGTTTCTATCGGATGGTTCTCCTGTGTGACTGGGACCTGTGATGTATATGCCATATGTTGACACGGTGACTGTGTGTGTCCCTGCATGAACCGCAGGAGGGGACAATCCCCTGTGGTGTCACAAAGGTGTCGACACACACACACACTCACACACAGTGATCAGTCTGGCACCCCAAGCCCTGGGATGCACCAGGGGCTTTCACACGTGGCCAGATGGTGTTTCATGGTTTGTTGATGCTGCGTTCTGCTTGCTTAGGCTTTCCTGCTGACCTAACCCCCCAGCCCCAGGATCTCTGACGTCTGACCCCGCTAGTCAACGCCGACTCAGAACCAGCCCATACCATGTGTGTCGCTAGTCAACCATTGGCTAGCTTCATGTAACAGTAAGTAATAAACATTACTATTGAGATGAATAGACATGCTGTGTAATTTATAGCCAAATAACCCTATTTGAACAGATTTAAATCAAACAAGATGATGTATGATTCACATCATCATCTCTTGGAAGTCGCCTTGGATAAAAGCATCTGCTAAATGAATAAGTGTAAATGATTTGTGCGTGTCTGTGTGTGTATGTGTGTGTGTGTGTATGTGTGTGTGTGTGTGTGCGTGTGTGCGTGCGTGTGTGCGTGTGTGCGTGTGTGCGTAAGTGTGTGTGTGTAAGTGTGTGTGTGTGTATGTGTGTGTGTGTGTGTGTGTGTGTGTGTGTGCACGCTAGGAGAAAAGCTTGGCTGACTCAGGCGCCAAAGCGGATCAGTCCACTCCCAACACACACAGAGAGCCAAGCTATAGTGAGGTCACTTCCTGTCCTCGCGAGATGGCCATCCTGTCTGTGTGCCTCATTACCTCTAACAAGGCTGTGAAGGGCGGAGCGGGAAGAGACAGAGAGAGAGGGGAGAGACAGAGAGAGAGGGGAAGGAAAAGAGGAGGGGGAAAGACGCGACTGAATAGAACCAAAGAGAAGAATTGGACGCCCTGCTGGAGACAGCCACACGTGACCCGCACACGCACACACGCACGCACGCAAACACATCTCTCAAAAGGCCTCACCGCTCCCTCCCCACCGGCTCCAGCGCCGCTGACCCGAGCTCACTGGCTTTCAATTAGCCGGCCACAACTATGCGCCTGCTCATTCACCCCACCCAGTTCTGCTCCCTCTCTCTCCTCCTTCCCTTCCGTTTCCCACTTTCTCCCCCCTCGTAATCCCTCCTCGACACCCTCCCCCCCCCTCCTTCCTCTCATTCTCTTCCACGCCCAGGGCCTGGCTGCGGTTAGGCAGGGACGAAGGGAGGGGTGGAGGGTGGTCCGAGGGCGGGTGGAGGGGCCCGGGGGGGGGGCCTTGGGAAGTGTGGGAGGGGATTACGAGGCACGAGAGAGACGCGCACTTCAGAAGATTGTCGTTAAAACGCAACACATGGGGGCCCGCCTCGGCCTAATCAACACGCACACACACAGTCGTGCAGACTGTACTCACAGCTCAACGACAGACATTTAGATAGTGTCTTCCTTCAGATGCCATCACCAGTCCCATATAGACATGCCATTCATCCAACACCGCACCACACACACCACACTTGAATCCACCCCCACTTCCAATCCACACAATAGCTTCTGTTCCACTCTTCTCACAGTAGGGTTCTGGCAGTGCCAGTTGAGAAGCTACGCAGCAGTGACTGTAGGGTGGGGTGTGTGCGTGCGGCTGTTAACGAGAATAGAGAATTTGCAAAGGAGTCCAGCCCCAGTCCTGGCCAAGGCTCTCTCACACACACACACTTCTCACCCTTGGCAGTGTGTGTTCCCCAGTTCTCCTGCCAATGAGCTGATGTCAGCGGTGAAGTCGAAACTTTGAACGCGGCCCATTCCAAACCGCTATTTGTCCAATTAGTCAAACACAATGGGCCGTTCTAGCCCTGCGTGGAGTATATGAATTTGTGTGTGTTTGGTGAGTGTGTGTAAACGTGTATGTGTTGAGAATCACGGGGGGGGGGGGGGGAATGAAATGCAGAGTGTGTGACTGTGTGACTCTGCTGCCAGCTGTTCCCACACAAAGGCAGAGAGTGTTCCAGTACAGCTGGGCCCCGTTCGAAAAGAGGCGGAGTGAGAGTGTGTGTGTGTGTCTTTGTGCGTGTGTGTGACCCTATGCATGCCTGTGCATGTTTTGGTGTGCATACGCATCAATATTTACATGCATGTCTGTGTCTACTGTATACTGTGTGTGAGAGATGACTTCAGTCGTTGGGGGTCCACAACTGGTCCTAGCTGGTCAGCTCTCTCTCTGCCCACAGACTGAAGGGGAAAAGGGGCTGGGAGCCACAGCCTCACTCAGAGCTGTGGTGGAATCTACCGACAATGGCTTCCGCAGCTAGCGCCATCACTTCCTGTAGGCTGGCTCCAACCCACTCTCCTCACTCCTCACTGGCCCCACGTAAACACCCAGGGGGGCGGGGGGGGGGGGGGGGGGGTGTAGAGCAGGACAAGGTGTTCAAACCTCAGCCCGGTGTGGATTTACGACAGTCAGCGTGCTCGGCAATGTTATTAGTACGCGTGCGAGTTGTGTGTATTTGTGCGTGTGTGGTCTTTTAGCACCCTAGCGTGATTTATGAAAAGGTTGCGTACAGTTTCCAGACCCCGAGTCATAAATAACAGTGGGGTCCCGAGATATACAGTATATAAACACCAGGCCAACTTTCGTACCGGTAATACAACCCCAGAAACAGGAAGCACACAAAAGCACCCAAGCACCCACCTCCACCCCTCCTCCCACCAGAGGTGCGTTCAGGGACGAAGTGTTCATATCAGAGCTGCGTTCAAGGACGTGGCGTTACCAAATCGGCGAACGGTTCTGTTCAACAAGTACGACGTATTCAATATTCAACCCCCAACAACATGAGTGAAGGGTTAAAAGGTGCGGATTATAGGCAGAAATAGGCTGGACTTCACAAGTGGGCAAGCACTAGAAAGCAGAGCAATTTCAAGTGTGCAATCTTGTGAAAACCAGTAATGAGAGTAATTGGCGGAACTGACTGTCTGGGAGCCGTAAGAGGCAATTAATGAGGTACACACACTCGTACACGCACACACACAAACACACGTTCGACAGCAGTAGAGCAAGGCCGAGTTATATTGTAGGTTGGCACAAAGCCACACACTAGAACAGAGTCAGGCTGGCAGAACAGTGTAGAGACAGACAGGTATGTGTAGAGACAGACAGGTATGTGTAGAGACAGACAGGTATGTGTAGAGACAGACAGGTATGTGTAGAGACAGACAGCTATGTGTAGAGACAGACAGGTATGTGTAGAGACAGACAGCTATGTCTAGAGACAGACAGGTATGTGTAGAGACAGACAGGTATGTGTAGAGACAGACGGGTATGTGTAGAGACAGACGGGTATGTGTAGAGACAGACGGGTATGTGTAGAGACAGACGGGTATGTGTAGAGACAGACGGGTATGTGTAGAGACAGACAGCTATGTGTAGAGACAGACAGGTATGTGTAGAGACAGACAGCTATGTCTAGAGACAGACGGGTATGTGTAGAGACAGACGGGTATGTGTAGAGACAGACGGGTATGTGTAGAGACAGACGGGTATGTGTAGAGACAGACGGGTATGTGTAGAGACAGACGGGTATGTGTAGAGACAGACGGGTATGTGTAGAGACAGACGGGTATGTGTAGAGACAGACGGGTATGTGTAGAGACAGACGGGTATGTGTAGAGACAGACGGGTATGTGTAGAGACAGACAGGTATGTGTAGTGACAGACAGCAGACCAGTCGAGCGGGGCCCCAGATCAAAGCAGCTCGTACGATCCGTCTCGACGAGCACACATGCTCTGGCTCACTCTGCCACATCCAAAGTCGAGTGGAGAGTTCAAACCACAGAGTAGACCTGTTAGCCACATTAATAGAGATTACCCGCCGTCAAGGATAAAGACATGAGGTGGAATATGAATCCCCTTTGTCAGAGATTAGTGGGAAATTGGGAGTGTTCTAGAACTCTTCTGAACCTTTTTGAGCAATGATCGAATTAATGAATTAACTGAGGAAGGATTGAAGGACTGAAGGACTGAAGGAAGGATAAATAAAAGAATGAATGACGCAATCAAAGAACGAACGAATGAAGAAAAGGAATGAATAAAGAAATGAAAGTACAAACACACAAACAAGGTATTATTAGTGGGCTAGTGGGAGGGGTGTGGGGAACCCCATGCAGATTGGGATGAGCAGCCTCCCTGCTGGGGGCCGTGCTGGTAAGCTGCTTCCTGCTGACGGGACGTGGGCAACACACACCTACCAAACACACCACAACCCACACACACACACACAAACACACAATCACTACAAACCCAGTGAACAATCGCCTCCAGAATCCCATTACTGATGGAAACACAATGTATTAGGTATAAGGCTCCTATAACACTATACTGTAGAATGACACACACACACACACACAGAGCACTGGTCACTCTGTAATCCAGGGCTTTTCTCAGTGTTTGAATCGGGACGAGAAAATCGGGACTAATCAGATCAGACCAGCCTAACGGTCTCTTAAGCCCCTCTGAGTGCCCTGTTGTGCGCCCCAAATATATCCTCCACCTCCCAGAACTCCCTGCAGCACAGGGGCCTGACCTTGAGAACCTTCCCTCACGGGAGGTGCGTGAAACACGTACTGAAATGGGACATGTACTGCGGGTTACATGTTGCTTTTGCTATCTCACACAGACACACACACTTAAGAGTGAATGGACACGGGACATACAGAATCTCCATGTTGTTTTTGCTATCTCACACACAGACCTATATACACGCACACACACACACACACTTAAGAGTGAATGGACACTGGAAATACAGAATCTCCATGGTGAGACTGCGTTTGGATCCACGGGCCTGTACCAACTCCTATGTGGTGGTGGTAGGCGCATTAGCATATGCATGAGGCGGCAGAACCAGGGAGAAAAAGCTTTACCGCCTCACTGGTCAGCCCCTCACCCCTCGGCCTTCTGGGTAATGGAACACTGATAAGACAAATGACATGGGGCCGGAGGAGGGAGAAGTGAAGGATGAGAGAGAGATAGACCGGGGAGGAGAAACGAAATGCTGCCTGCACCAGGATTCTATCCTTCATCCAACATGTGCTTCTCTTATTGATTTAACACGACAGGAGGAGGTGAATTAAATGAAGTCTTAAAGGAATTCTGCGAAAGTGAAAAAGGGGTCTTTCTGATGCGGGCAATGAAGTGAAGAATGTGAAGAAAGTGCGTTTGACTTACAAAGCAGGGCTCTGTATAACAATTTATTTACAATTGTGTTAATGGGTATGGGATTTAGGCTGTGTCATAAACTGGTGGGGAGTAAAATGAGATCTGCTCTATATCATGCACGAGATTCCTGTCTGCCTCTTTACAGCACTTACCGCCATCTCTAATTACTAATAGCCCAGGCTCCTGTAGCGGTGTGTGTGTGTTTGCATGTATGTATGTATGTGTGTGTGCGTGTGCACAATCAATCAACATTTACATTTCCCTTGCAGTCAGGGAAGAGTAGGCCAGAGAGCAAATGTTTGTTGACGTGCGGTTTGTTAAAGACACAAAGTCGAGAGAGCTCTCTAGTGAGGGAGGGAAAGAGAGAGAGAGAGAGAGAGACAGACAGAGAGACAGACACAGAGAGACAGAGAGACAGAGAGACAGAGAGAGAGAGAGAACGAGGGACATGGGGCTCAGCCCGAGTCCTTATCGCCGCCTTCCAGGCCGACCAGTGATCCAGTACGGGTTCCGGAAGGAGAGACTACAGCCTACGAACGCTGCAGCAAACGCACAGCATGCTCCAGAGAGAGTACCCAACTGCCGGCTGGAAGCCCTCAATCCTCATCTGCCACAGGTCTATATCCAATTCCGGGGGAAGGTTTGCTGGTTAGGTACCAGGAGAAGGTCATATTAGCTAGCTGCATAGGTGGCCATAGGACGTTTCAGTCTACAACCAAAATGTTGGCGTTTCTGTTAATGAGGTTTCTGACCTCCATCAGTATACATTAGCCTCCGGTACCACACACTAAACCATGCTCCCACACACAAGAATCTTGGAGAAGCCATTTAGCAGTTACCACATGTTCTCGTACACACACACACACACACACACACACACACACACACACACACACACACAGCCATTCATCCGGGCGTTCGTCCGTGCAGCTCCCTGGACTGGCGCTCTCCAAGGAAGACCTTAAGCGAAGGACACGGAATGTGGAGCAACGTGTGCTTTTCCTTGGCCGTGACAAGATGGAGGCAGACGTCTCCCCGTCCCAGAGATGCACGGGGACTGTGAACGCTCTCCAGACCTCGCATCTCCAGACCTCGCATCTCCAGACCTCGCATCTCCAGCTGCTAACGGGCCCTGCATGTCTGCTACGGAGATGAATGTGCGCGCGCGTGTTTGTGTGTGTGAGTTCGAAAGGGCTGACCTCTCTCACATTTAGCTGAAGTCCCATGGGACAAATATCTCCCGACCTCCCAGTGGCCCTGAGAGGAAGCTGGAAAATGTGTGTGTGTGAGGACAGTAGATGGCAAAGTACAGCGACAGAGTGCGCGCACACACCCCAAAGGCCGCGCACAGCACAGGGCTCATTATCTTGCGGTGCTTTTACACTCCATCCTAACGGGTAACAAGCTCAGCTGTATCACGCCGGCTGACGGGCCGCACCGTCCAGATGACTGACAGTCTGGGTCGCGCTCCAGGAAATAGCCTCATCCAGCTCCCGCTAGCACTGCTGTGCTAGCTGTCTGGAAGGTGGGCCCGGGACTTTTATCACCACGCGCATCAATCCTTCGCCCGGGTCTTTCCGAATCCGCGGGCCAACCCATCACTCTGCCTGTCTAAGAATATAGACTCCAGACCTCTGCATGTGCCGAAGTATATACGTCCTGTCGCAACTCTCTCTGTCTCTTCCCTCTGTCGCTCTCCGAAGGTGAGCGGCCTGGTCGACGAGGTACTTTGACATGACTAACCGGTCAGAAACATGGGCCGGCGGTCGTTTCCAAAAGAAGGCAGGATAGAACCGAAATGCACTAAAGGACGTGTGTTTGTGGTTGATCGAGAGCAAGTGTGTCAGTGAGAGAGAGAGTGCGCGAGAGAGAGCGAGAGAGAGCACACAAGCAAGTATGCAAGTCAAAGACACAAAATTGCATGTGTGGGGGGAAATGCATGGGTGTGTAGCGATCATTTTTCACTCATGACCATGAGCTCTTGTTTCAAGGACACACACGGACACACACACACACACACACACTGATGGTGTAGACCACAGAGACCAATGAAAGCAGCTAGCTGTTGTGCTGAAAGGGAATTCGAAACATCTGAACCTCGTACACCAACAGCGGCCGTTGCACCTGTCTGTCCTGGAGCACCTCTCCAACCCTGCCAGTGGACCATGACACAACCACCCTGACTGACCCTGTACTAAGGAAACACGTCCCAACCCCGGCTTCTGGAACAGAGGGTTAGGCAGCGAGAGAATAGAGACAGATCGAGAGAGGGGCAAAGAGAGACCGAGGGAGAGAGGCACACACAGAGAGAGGCAGAGAGAAAGAGAGGCAGAGAGAGACACGGACAGAGAGAGAGAGGCAGAGAGAGACAGAGAGAGAAGCAGACGAAGCGGCAGAGAGACAAAGAGAGAGAGAGAGCGGCAAAAAGAGAGAGAAAGAGATACATAGAGGAAAAGAGACACAAAGAGAGAGATGAGAGATGCAGACAGCTACTCTGCAGTGACTCGGGTATTGATTGTGTAGGTCAGAGGAATACTATAGCTAGCGAGTATCACTGCAATGATGCAGACATCGTCCGACAGACATGAAGGTTACAGGATTATGACCTTTTCAGACTTAATAAACTAGGCAACACGGCCAGTTTGCTGTGGGCTGTGTGTGTGTGCGTGCGTGGATGTGTGTGTGCGCGGGCGGACGTGTCCCGCAGCGGCGGACAGACGAAGATGCAGACCTAATTCCAGAAATGGAAAGATCACCGTCTGATGTCGCGATCCCTTTTAGTTTAATATTGATAAGGTCACACACATCCGACCAAACTACGAGTAGGCTACGAACGTATTCTTCCAAAGGCAAGACAGGCTCTCTCTCTCTGTCTCACACACGCACACGCACATACACAGGACAGGAAGGAGCCCGTCATTAGGACAAGAAAGGCAATCAGAACATGAGAAGGTAAAGGTATTTGACTAGCCTAACCCAGTCAGGGGATAGGGTTTCAGCAGACAGAGAGAGACCGTGATTAAAACAGACCTCGGACCTTTCAGACCCACGTGCAACAGACCCGCATCACTGCTGGTCTTCCTGGGGCTCCGTCAAACAGCTTTATACACTGAAAGAAAGGGAATTGGCGGTCTGTTCAAACTATACATATTAATTTAATATATACTACATGATTTGTTAAAGTTTCTCTTCCAAACATGTTTAAATCTAGTAGTATTACTATAATCTCGGAACTTGTGTAATCTGTATATCTATATCATGTTGAGAGAACTTAATTTAGTTAGGTTTGGGTAGTGTCTGTCCCTCCCCCACTCACGTCAGGTACGTGCCTGCGCATGCGCTTAGAAACGCGCCAATTCTCTGAAGATTTTCAGTTGGAATTTCATTTTCATGCTGTGTCACTGAAGAGAAGATCGGATTTCATAGAAACAGAAAAAAAATTCAAAGATACATCTCTGCGGTAAGTGAGAACGTTTTTAATGTGAAACATTGTCTTACTGATAGCTGGGCTGTCCCCGCATTGAAATCGCCAGTTAGTACTAACCTAGCTAACACACAAATATACGAGGACCGCTTTTTACACGCTGTCAGCTTGTTAACGTTCGCTAGCTGGTCAGTTTTATACATGTGGACTGAAGCGTTTGTATAGTGAGTGCTAGCTACACGAGGGGCTAGCTGCAAATATTGCATAGCTAGCTAGCTAGCAATAATGTCCTTGGCTAGGCTTCATGGGGTAATTAGCCCACGTGTGGTGCATTCTTTTTCGACTAGCGTTAGTACAATATTTCGCCTGTGCTTATCTTTTTTCATGGGCAGTTAAAAAAACCTGTTGTAATTTTGTTATAATATTATTATTTGGTATTTTTTGTATATATTACTGTTAATATATAACCTCAGAGAGTTAAATGTTTGCAGGCGGGGAAGTAACCGTGTAGATTCCCAATATGTGGTCAGTTTATCGCAATGAACTTAGCTTCCAATTATGCTAAGACGAATTCGGACTCCTAGACGTGTATTTAATGTAGCCTAATATTTTCACAGATCCTAATTTGTTACTGTGTCCGTTTGAGGGTCTGGCAAAGGCTCTATAGTAGTGGTGAGTACAAGACTTTTCTATTTTATGTAGTGTAAATATTCAATGTATAGGTTTAACACTTTCTCTTGCGCGCCAATTCTCTGAAGCTTTTCAGTTGCAATTGCATGTAGTGTCACTGAAGAGGTCATACTGACAGCTGGGCTGTCCAAGCATTCAAATCGCCAGTAAGTACTATCTAAAGCAATCATTCAAGCACCTTATTGTACACGCTGTCAGCTTGTTAACATTCGCTAACTGGTCATGTGCTTACATATGGACTAAGGGTGTAACAATATATCGTGGAACAATATATCCCAATACAAAAATGGTACAATATGTATCATAGAGTTATGGCAATATTTTTACAATATGACGTCCGTTTGATCCTATTGGTTGAGATACCAGCACGCGACCTACTCTGCGTCATGCGTGCATTCACAGAAATCGCTTGAACTGAGTTAACTAAATTGTATGTACAACAAAGAAAGTTATTGAAAATGTTAAATGTTTTGGAAATAAATAATTTAATTTTAAACAAAAATCAAAATATCGTGATACGTATTGTATTGTACACCCAGTATCGTCATACATATTGTATCGTGAGCTGAGTGTATCGTTACACCCCTAATATATACTGAAGTGTTTGTAGAGTGAGTGCTAGCTACACATGGGGCTAGATGCAAATATTGCATAGCTAGCTAGCAATAATCTCCTTGGCTTAGCTTCATGGGGTAATTAGCCCACGGGTGGTGCATTCCTTTTCCACTAGTACAATATTTCGGTAATAATATTGGTTATAATATTATTTGGTATTTTTTGTGAATATTATTGGTAATATTTTACTTTTTAAAGTAAAATGTTTCCAGGCGAGGAAGTAACCGTGTAGATTCCCAATATGTGGTCAGTTTATCGCAATAAGTTTCGTTTCTAATCATTGTACGACGAATTCAGACTCCTAGAAGTGTATTTAATGTAGCCTAATATTTTCACAGATCCTAATTTGTTACTGTTTCCGTTTGTGGTTTGAGGGTCTGCCAAAGGCTTTATAGTAGTGGTGAGTAGGCTATTCTTCACAAGACTATTTTCTATTTTATGTAGTGTAAATATTCAATTCAAATTCCATTTTTTTTTTTATCTCTCTCTTTGTGCAGTGAATGTGGAAGTGTAAGGCGTGTTCAACTTCTGTTTCAAGTAGGTCTGAACTTCTGAATCATTATAAACTAAAACATGTTCATTTTGGACGCACCTCTCGCTATCCCTGTATATATTTGACCTGCCCATGCTCATTTAAAACATGGAATGCTTTAATTGTTCACCATAATAGAGTGCATTCCACACAAGTTTCTCAGAAACCAACAGCGCTTTCTGTATTTTGTTGTCACTTATGTGCATGTAAGGATTTAGCAACAGAAAGAGACTACTTTAGTCATATTACCACACATCTTAAGAGGAATGAGAGTGTTTCCTGCATGTTTTTAGGTTGCGATTTTAAAACCAATATTTATGGCACTTTTAAAAGTCATAGAAGTCGTCACCATACACCACATACACTAACTGACTTCAAACCAAGTATAGTGAGAACCACTAGACTAGCACCTCCAACAGATGCACCATTGTCTGACAGAGAGGAAGATGATAGTGATGAGGTTTCATGCGTATGCTCGGATGTTAATGCACAGCCCAGGGAACTCGCTGGTTTAATTGAGCAACAACTTGCAGCTGCTTTATTAAAACTAGAATATTTGGTCCATGTACCAGGAACAGCCATTGATGAGTTTTTACAAGAGCTCCACCACTTGATTAGCTCTCCTACTATCCCTTTGTCTAGTAGTATTGTTAGTGACATATTTCAAAGCAACAACATCCAAATAGACCAATCGCTTATAACAGAAATTGCCACGGCAGTTTGCTCAGCTACCCCAGTGCATAAAGCTTTACAAAAGGGTGGCCCATTGAGTAATTCGTATCAACGCAGACAATATTATAAGAAAATATTTAGAGTTGTGGAACCAGCTACGTATGTCTTGGACGCAAAAGAGAATCACACATTTCAGTATGTACCAATATTGAAGTCTCTGCAGCAAATTCTAAGTCAGCAACATATACTTGATAAGGTCTTGCAAAATCATAGGGGACAGCAGCAGATTCAACATGATCAGTTTTATGAATATAAGGCCCCCCAAGATGGTTCCCATTTTCAAGAGAACAGTTTCTTAAACAACGACGAGTTAAGAATATCACTAGGCCTTTATGTGGACGATTTTGAGACATGTAACCCTCTAGGCACGTCTAGAAAGAAACACAAGCTTTGTGCAGTTTATTGGATACTTGGTAACCTCCCACCTGGTTCCCACTCATCTTTGTCATCGATTTACTTGGCGTTGCTAGCAAAAAGTGATCATGTAAAAAAGTATGGTTATACAAAAGTATTACAGCCTCTTTTACAAGACATTAAAACTCTAGAGGATGGTGTATATATCCCACTATTAGGCAAATCTCTTAAAGGTACAGTGCAGACTGTGGCTGCAGACAACCTGGGAGCTCACAGCATGGCTGGATTTGTTGAAAGCTTTTCCGGAGACTACTATTGCCGGTATTGCACAGGAAAGAGTTGTGATGTCCAATCCCATTGTGTTGCATCTGGTGTTTTCAACCCAAGAACTAAACAGCTTCATGAATGCCATGTAAAGTCATCACAGGAGACTAACAAAAATTGCTTTGGGGTTAAACGAGAGTGTGTTTTAACTGAACATCTCCTTTACTTTAATGTTGTCAGCGGCTATCCCCCTGATCTTGCTCATGATCTTTTTGAAGGAATCGTGCCAACCGAGCTTTCTCACTGCCTTGCATTACTTATTTCAAAGGGTTTTTTCAAATTAGATGACCTTAACAAGATCATATTGTCTTTTCCCTATAAATGGACAGATAAGACTAACAAACCACATGTAGTACCAATAAGTTTTGTAAGTCGTAAAACCATAGGCGGCAATGCTCATGAGAACTGGACCTTATTGAGGTTGCTTTCATTTTTGATAGGACCACTTATACCAGAAAATGAGCCAGCATGGCTTGTGCTCATGGATTTGAAAGAGATTGTTGAACTTGTTGTTGCGCCAGTACATACTGATGAATCCATTTCCTACCTTGAAAGTAAGATTATTGAACATAGGCAAAGGTATCAAGAGCAGTTTCCTGATATCAGACTTCTACCAAAGCACCACTATTTAGAGCACTACCCTCTCATGATCCGTGCTTTTGGTCCTCTTGTCGTACATTGGACAATGCGCTTTGAGGCCAAGCACAGTTTTTTCAAGCAGATTGTTAAACATACCAGCTGTTTCAGGAACATACCTTTGACCTTGGCTTCAAAACATCAGCTGATGATTGCTTTCCATCTAAACTCTCCGTCGTATGGTAAATCTGACCTAGAGGTTTCTAATGTATCCACAGTCCCAATAGATGTGGTGAAAGATGAAATGGCTCAGGCTATTAGGCAGAAGTACCCTGACACATTTGAAGTGCATCTTGCCAAGAAGGCATCATGTTTTGGAATACAGTACTGTAAGGGTATGGTTGTTGCTCATGGGTCAGCATATGGATTACCGGAGTTTGCAGAAATCTTTCAAATGTGTGTCATCAATGACAAGTTGTTCCTTTTTGTGAATGTGCTGTGTGGGTGGTACAGTGACCACTATAGAGCCTTTGCACTAAACCCGTCACCCACAAAAGAACTTAAACTTCTGGCACTTGATGAACTGACGGATGGTTATCCATTGAGTGATTACCGAGTTGGAACAAGCCGCATGGTAACCTTAAAAAGACATATCCTCATAAAAGGTTGGTTGATGACATAAAATGAAATAAAAGGTGGCGACCATGTAGAGACAGAAATGACATGCCTTCGTGTAAATAAGATAAATAACATAAGGCCATTTAGTTTGTTTAATAAAAGAGCAAGCTATACACCTGTTTTATAGGAAAGGTAACCTGAAATTACTTATTTTGTGATCGGGTGCTATATATAAAATATTAATATTTATTTTTTACTTGATCTTCCAGGGGGGGCAGGGCGCCCCCCTAATATAATGGTAGGGGAAACACTGATTGTGTTGGGTATCACATTTAAACAGCTTGTCCATTGTTTAGGGCTGTCAATCTTTCTCTATAATCCCATTCGAATTTGTATGCCTTTATTATTTGAGATTATTAAACGAGAATGTGTGTTTGCCAACACACACACATTCTCGTTTCTCGTATATATATATATACACACATTCAACTGGCAATTTCAACATTAATATTCAAATTACATTATAATCCCTAAATTTATTCTTACAGCCCTACAATTGGTATATTTTTCCCCTCTGTTTATAATTTACACTGCACAATTGCCTGTCTCACTCTGTTACATTATAATTTGCACACTGAGTAATCATTAAATCTGGCATTTTTGTTTCACAGATTAAGAATTTGCAAAATGTCTGCCTCCACAGTGATGAGGGTTATTTTAGAAGACAATGACTGCCGAAGACTGAAGTTTCAAGATGGCTTCCCTGGATCTGTTCAGGAAATGGTTGAGGAAGTAAAGAGACAGTGTGAGCTTAATTGTGCCTTCAGACTTCAATTCATGGATTCACTATTCGGCAATGAGTTCATGAACCTCACATCGATAGATGAACTCCAGGATAGAGGGACAATTAAAGTAATCCGGATTGAGAGTTCATCTTCAGATTCCCAATGTGCTGCTGCAACCCCCTTCAGTTCTCCTTCAGTTCTGCCTCCAGCTTCACCTGCCAGTGAATCATCTTCATCTCATCGGTCTCTTGATACGGATATTCTGTCTTCCCCCGAGTCACTACACTTGACAAGATCAGCTTGGCCTGCCAGTTTCCATGTGCCACAGTTCTCATATGATTCCGAGTTCAAACTTGACAGGGGCAATACTGCTTACAAAGAGAACGGCAAACTTCTTATTCCAGATCCTAGACTAAAGTCCAACATTCTAGAAGCCTTGGTGCAAGAAATTGTAAAGTCCAAACTTTATTGCTCTGGCCACGAGTTGAACATGGTTGCGAAGGCCCTTGTATCAAAGCATCCTTGCTTGACTGAAAAAGGTTCTGTAACAGGTTGTGCCGGATGGAAGGCTAGTTTGGGGAATAAACTTGCCATATACCGCACTCAGTTGAGAAAACTAGGTTGCACTGAAGTGATGATAAATTCCCTGAAGCACAAGCCAGAAGGAAAGTTAAGTCCTGCTGCTGCCATAAAGAAACCTCGGCGGTCTGAAGTAAACTACTGCCCCCCCTTTCCAGTTGGGGAATCTGAGACGAGCTTGGAAAAGCTCAGAGAAGAACTTCTCTCTGATGTTAAGAGAAGGAACAACAGGGAGCTAGTAAAGGTGAAAATGGACAGAACATTTGCATATAGGAGACAAGAAGTGGTTTCAAATGAACCCATGGTAGAGACCATCAGGGCAAGATGGCCAGCGTTCTTCGACGTATGTGAGGTATGGGAGTTTTTTACATGGCATGTTCAGCAGGTGTATTGCTCAGGAACTGCTAGCCTGGAAGCCAGTCTACACTCAAACACACACGCACGTCATGTATTGTAGCTGTTGAATATAGGTTATTATAAATCTTTGACTGTGTGCTTTCAGATAAATGCAGAGTTTAAGCGTATTACAACAATGCCTCTCCAATCAAGATTCCTGTCTCAGCTTGACATACACACCTTTGGGCTTTTGAAGCTGTTTGGAAAAAGAGGAGGAATGATAGGCAATAGACTGAAGACCATCCGGGAAGCCATTGATCAAGCAAGTACATTTATTCCAGAAAAAAAACATACGTATTGCAACACGATGCTGATTTAAAAAGTGTAATGTGATATTTTGCTTGCAAATGATGTAGAGTGTTTGTACTACAGTGGTGTTGGTGTGTAAAATTATATCTTTTTGAGATGTGGAGGGGGGGAAAGACCAATGAAAAGACTCTCTTTCCAGAACAATGACATTGAGTTTGCAAGGGAGTGCATCATCAAGGGACTCTGCATCTACCTCCATGAGGACCCAGCGCACCTAATGAGGGAGTATGTGGTAAGTCAAACTGATGTATTGTTGAGAGCAGAAATGGGATGCATTCAGTTTACCGTGAGAAGTTTATTATAATATTTTTTATTATAACCATCTTGTGTGAATATTAGAACTGAAACCAAAAATGTGACACCATTTCAGACCAATGTGCATATTCCAAATAAAACAAAGACTATTGTTTCCTCTCCAGACTGCAGACAGATCTGCCATCCAGGAGGGCATTGAGGAAACCACAGTGGGAATCTTTACCATCAGTGACTCGGGTGAAGTGGCAGACGTCGGGATTGTCCTTGAAAGTCAAGCAGTGTTGCAGGAGCTACCAAGTGTGGCATGTGCAACTGCCATGCTGTTTGGTCTTATGTACAACTTGAATCTGGACTACCCTGCTCAACTGAGGTACACCTTTGAGGTGATACAAAAAGTTATCATGGAGTTGGAAGGAAGCACGCTTTCCAAGAGGGCACAAGCTCTAAAAATCAAACTCTTTGAGACCGACGTTTGAATTCCTTTTTCTTCCGTTTTGTATGCTCTGTACATCACACTTTTTTTTCATTATTCAAGTTTTGTTTTGTTTGAGCTACCTGAAGTGGCACATTTAAAACCAACAAGTCCATATTATTACTCAAGACAGTGACAACAACAAATTGATTAGCACTCACACGCGCACTCATAAACACAGACATAGTGCAGAGACATTATAACTACTGTACAAAGCATAAAAGACGTACCTGTTTCACATTAGAATTTCATAAAACTCCTCTTGCAGTCCAACACCTTTACTCTCTAACATCTAACATCCTAACAGCTCTACTGCTCTTTAATACTCCGAGATGACCTCTTTATCCTGCTGTGGTACCCCTCTGTGTTTGTTTATGGTTTCCTTATGTCACGGTGTGTTCATATTAAATAAGCCTTAAAATTGTACTTTGAAGTCTGGGTTTACTCACATGATGCAGCATTTAAATGTTCTATATAGTGCATTGAAAAAAACATTTATTTTGCGATTCCCCAAAGTTCAAAGGCACTGAACATCTCTTCAGTGTGTCCTGCTTATTTTGTAAACATTTAAGGAATTTTGTGTATTGTTTAACTGATATAATAGTGATGTTCATACCATACCAATAAATCCATCTGAAATGTGTAGGGATGTAGAACGACCTTGTTTGATTTTTTTTGTTGAGCTACCTGCAGTGGCACATTTAAAAATTCTATAGTGCATTGAAGAACCCATTTATTTTGCAGTTTGCAGTTCCGCAAAATAAAAAGTGCAAAGACACTTAAAATCTGTTCAGTGTGTCCTGGTGCTTATTTTGTAGACATTTAAGGAATATTGTGTTAATTGTTGAACTGATATGATATTGATGTTCATACCATACCACTAAATTCATACTTCAAGTAGAGATGTCAATTTAACAAATTCTGAATAAATATAGTACATTAAACATGAAAAATACATTGATTATGGCCCTAGCATAAAAAATACATAACCAGCTTAAATTTGTTGAACATGAAAACTTTGGGTTTAAATTGCGTAATACAATCGTTTTACCAATATATAATTAATAAGTATGGAATAAGTATATTCCAATGAAAGATTCATGTTGGCAAAACATGATTTTATTGTTAATTGAACATGAAATCTTTGGGTTTAAATTGTGTAATTAAACCATGTGTGTCTGATGTAAAATTGTTCAGTATATTCCAATGAAAGATTCATGTTGGCTAAACATGATTTTATTGCGTGCAACCAATGTACATACTTCATTTATGTAAATTCAACAGACTTTTTCTTTCAGTGTAGCTGGGGGGGAAATAGTCTACTACGCATTACATGACATAGCTGTTGACTATTGTGGTCTACCTGGAACTAGTAGGAGGAAATGACTCGTCATTTCACGGCAGTGTGATTAGACAGTGATGGAAAGATCCGGCTGTGACTAACCGTCTCCCAAGGCACCTGGAAAAGCCTGTCCCCCCCCAACACACACACAAGGGCTGATGAAGGAACCATCAGGAAATGCCCGCTAACAGTGGCCATATTGTTCAACTGCTCATACAGACCTTCAAGGACAACGTCAAAGAGCATCAAAGCATGCTCAATACATCAGAAGTGTGTGTGTGTGGGTGTGTGTGTCTGTGTGGGGGTGCTTCGACTGCAGGGATCTTACAGTCAGAACAATGCCGACCCAGCACTCAGAGAGGGTTAATGTGGCTCTAATGTATTAAAGTCAGTCCTTTTCAGAGTGAAGCTGTATATGCATGTACATTACATGGCCCAGACTATGAGAGCAAACACACACATACACACACTTTCAAAAAGGCAATCACTTAACTCACTAATGTCATACAGGGACATTTCAACGATGCGCCCGCATTGGCAAGAAGAAGACGCACCTGCTAGTGTCCACAAGGTCTCTCAATAACGGAACGACAGATGATGACAACAGCGGTAGTGCATTCGTAGAATTTTCCACTATCGTGGAATTGCCAAAAGCTTCCCGTGTCTTGATTTGTAATAATGAGCGACGAAGCACATTTGGGAAAAACGAAACGGAATGTATTTCTCTTGTGCACTGTTCTGGACGACTGTGCACCTTTACCTTATACTTGATCATATAAAACTGCCCTGGATTCACAGAATAATACTTACCAGTCTATTCGTTGAGTTATTCATGCTGCCGTTGTGAAGAGCACGCAGCACTCCAAACTCTCCAAGCGGACAACTCTCTTACGCAATAAGGTCCCACACACTCCGTTACAACGATCTCATATATTCCCCAACAGCAGAATCCATTGACCGAATGGGAAGTTCATCCACAAATCCCATAACAGCGTCGAACCTATACTAGCTGTTGGATCTCATCAATGAAGTTCCTCGATTCGACAAAACCGGATAGCATTGGGTTGCGCAAGACCAGCGTAGAACGTAGCGGTCATCTGGCGGGGCTCATCTCCACGCTGTCATCTGTAGTCCTTGGTGTCAGGCACCAGTACGGGGCGTGTAGACTGACCGTTAGAAGGACCAACCGGAGTGTCTCCTGTAAGAGGCGGGAGCCCCGAATGGAAAGGAGGCTGGCGCGTGGGCTACTTTTGAGTGTAGGGTTGCAAGCGGGACTGTCAAATCCCTTCGTTGACTGTGCCTACATCGCCCACGCAGGAGAATGACCTTTCAAATGACACAAAACACACTGTCAAGATGCTTTAACAGTTCCCTTCTGGTCGTGACTTAAAACGTCACTTGGGTCTACTCTGTATGCTGGAGGCATCCTGTGCCTTTAGGCAGCGCAAAAGTCTGCAGTCCAAAGAATGAAAAACAGTGTCTGTCTTTCCCTCCCACGACTAAGTATGCCTACCACTGTCTGTCCTTCGCCTCTCCAAATGTCTGCTAATTATTCATGCGAATAGTTTTTAAATCACCAGTTGGCAAATAGTCTTACTGGCTGTGTGCCATATGACGGTGTTCAGTGGGTCTGTTCGCCAATGTCTTCATAACTTCCAAACCGAGATGTGTCCAACATACATACTACAAGACAAGGACATGTGGACGATGCGTGTTGACTGTGGGAAGAACTTAATTGTAGGCCATAGCGCATTCTTCTCACCTGTGTGCCTATCCCTGTATGCAGAGTGGACCTCTCTAGAAACAAAACATCTATCTTGAGCCACGTGTAAAGCATTTGGCTCTTTCTGTGAGCTAGTTAGTTGGTGTGCAGTGGAGCGCGCTGCGCTGTCTGCGGGTGATGGATGGAACTATTTTGCGGGCTGATAAAGCCGGAGAGCAAAAGAAGATGAAGCTGACCACAAAAATGACTAACTGTAACGGTTTGAATTAGGCCTGTCCTCTGCAAGTTTTGTCTTGTGGCATGGCAGGTGTCTTTCATTAAAGTACATGTAAAACTACGATGTACTAACACCAATTATATGCATGCTAATACCCCCCCCCCCCCCACACTTCTGTACTGTCATGTACTTTTCATTTATTGTAACCAGAGCATGTTGTTCCAGGACATGGTGAGACAAGGAAAAGAAGGGATTGAACACGGTTAAGGATCAAAGGCAGCCATGCAGATTTTGCCTGAGGTGATGTGCGTCAACCATTCTCTCTCTTTGACATGACAGGATGATGGATGGAAACTGGAGACCGGGAGAAAAAAGTTAAGCTGAGGTAAAAAAAAAAAAAAAACGCCACAGAAGCAGAGCAGATTGTGTTTATTTACTGACAGAGTTGAGAAGTGGAATGCAAAACCGATCGGAGATGGAGGTTTTCGAGAGCGAGTTGTAGGAGGACGGCGGAGGAGGACGAGTGGGCAGGGTTGGCCTCGCAGCAACATCCCGGCGCACTCGATCCCTCCATCTGTTCCGTCAATACAGCCCCTACACCTCCCGCTGAAGGCCACGGACGGAGGAGGGCCATCCCGTGATCGTTCGTCATGGCAACCGCTTCACTTTGAGCTAGGCTCGGGCTCCTACATTCTCTCTGCCGAAAACCAGGGGGCCAGCGCGGTCAAGTAGCCCAACAGACGAGCTCCATCAACGCTAAGTGTTGAGTTACTGCTCAATCATGGGCTGGGGAGAGTTGCTTATGCTCTTATGCTAACAATCAAGGTAAATAACACTTTGTCTGTGTGTGTGTGTGTGTGTGTGTGTGTGTGTGTGTGTGGGGGGGGGGGGGGTGTAGAGGTTTGGATAACAGTGTGACTCAGAGAGCGGTAAATAACTTACAGTAAATAGGATTAGAGTTCCAGGAGCTGGGACTAGCAGCAAGAGAGATGCTGCTCACCTTGTACTGGGGAACCGGGCCACAAACAAACAACACCCATAAATAAATCCAAGAGGGCGCGCACGCAAGGGACGCAGTTCCAATACACAACGAAAACAAGGGATGACGGGTCCGTAATTCATTCGAGTCGGTCACCACAGAGTCATGATGCATTATTAAAAACCCTAACTGGGATCTCCAAATAAGATTAAATGTAATAATTGATGGGTGTAGTTGCTGTCTGCTCTCTGTCTTCTGAATAGTATACGGCCTAGTAATGTGACGAAACCCGTGTGAGTGCATTCCTTTGGCCAACATGACCCCTCCTGCCTACTCCCTCAGAGACCACGTCTTCCTACTGACTCCGACCAAAAACAACACTTTTCCCAAACAAACCAAATCTCTTTTCCTATCTGAGCATGTCCCCCATAGCTCTCTTCCTTCTCCGCCGTACACAAGTCTGGCACCCTTTCCCTGCTTTTAATTCATTGTCTCTCTCTCTCTCCTTCCGTTTACTCATCCATCATCTCCTGTGTTGCCCTCGTCTGTTCCTTTGTACACTGCTGGTGTTGTTGTCGGTCTGAAATGTCGTTGCTCGGCGTCGTCTAAAAGTCGAGAGACGTGACGCGCGCGGCTTCCTCCCCCGGGGCAGCCCGGACGCTTCGGGAACAGGAAAGAGCTCCAGCTGGGAGGAGTGGCTGTCAAGTGACACGGCCGTCATTCTCTCCTGACAGCCCCCTGAAAGTTTGTGCAGGTCTCGGCCGGCTGGCTGGCTCCACTGACTCGCTTTCAACAGTTGCTTTGCACTTTGAGAGTAGAGTTGTTCTTTAAAAATAGGTATCCGCTGCTAACGTGACTCGGGCTGTTTCTCCGAAAGAACCCTTCCCGCTCAAATACGTTGTGGTCAACACAGGTTCATAAGCATTTGGGGCTGTATGTCACATAACTGTGAGCCTCACATGCAAGTGCACTGACCAATTACATTCTGTCTAAGAAGGGGCGCGACTATGCATGGGTTAACCTGGGGTCTCCAAATCAGACAATTGTCCCGCTCAACCAATGAGCATGACGTGTGTGCCTCCTAGAGCCAATGAAAATGCTTGCTGGAGTCTAAGCCCCCCCCTCCTCCTCCAGTGCTGAGGTAATCTGTCTTAACCTTTACATGTCCCTGTGATGACAAGATTAGACACACATACAGCTGCTCTCTCTGTCGGAGGACTTCTCTCTCTCTCCCTCACTCCATCCATCTCTCTCTCTCTCTTTCGCCTTCTCTTATTCTCTCCTCTCCAACAGGGTGTTCAACTGGGCAGAGCTGTCTATATTGCCAGTCCAACCAATGTAATAAGAATGCAAGCAATCTGGTGCCAACCAGTGGGGTATCCAGGGGCATTTCCACAGTTTTTAAGAGAGAGAAACGGCGTGAAAAAGAGATGGAGAGAGACAGTGGGTGTTAAGGCACTGAATGTGGAAGGAGGCACAGAGAGAGAGACAGCAGGGGGGGGAGATAAATAGAGAGACACAGAGAGGGAGAAAGAGAGACACAGAGAGGAAGAGAGAGAGAGAGAGAGGACAACAAAGGACAGACAGAAGGAACGAGCGAGCAGCAGTGACGAGCAGCCAGAGGAGAGAGGCTTCCGTCCAAAAGTCAAAGTCAGCCAACTTCAAAAAGGGGGCACACAGTGCCTCGACACCCTCCCCCCCCACCACCCCCCCCCCCTCCCCTCTCCTACGGTGACCCCGGGCTGGTGACCCCAGATCATTAGCATGACATCACCTTCCCGGAGGGTTTGTTCCACTTACATCATCGTTGGCCAGAGGGGGGGGGGGGGGGGGGGGGGGGGGGTCGGGACAGCCTTCCCATGTCTCTCAGCGCCCCACAAAACAACACAGGACCCTTTTAGTTGCCTGACTCAAAGCCAGGCCTGCCCTCCCATCCTAAACCCTGGGGCTGGCCGATGCCCCTCGGGAACGGGATTAGCAATCTTGGAGGGGACATCCATCTACCCATCATTCATTGCAGCAGATGCTCCCACAGCTCTGAGGACTGGAGGTGTAACAGAATGATCCTTATTTACAAAGAGCGATTTGATTTTTATGTCGACTTTCAGTGGCTGTGAATAATAATTGGGCCTCCTTTTCTATCCCAGCGCTCAATTTTCTGAAGGTGGAATTGTATGGGAATTAAACTCCTTACATCCCTGAAAACAGTGATTAAGAGGGAGGTTTACGAGGAGCTGTTAATAGTAGATATGATGAATAACAAGCGAGTCTATTTGAGGTAGTCAGTTCAAAGCATTGTGAAGCATCCCTGATCCACCCAGGCCCCAAATGACAGGAACTCTCAAACTTGAGAGCAAATAAGCCTCCTGCTGTTTGCAAACACCTGTTTACAAGTCCATTACACACACACATACACACGCCGGGGTGCCTGTGGTGTGATTAGATTACACATTCTGGCAGGCAGGAACACACACACACTAAAGACATCAGGTGTCAAAGTCACAAGGTTGCTGGCACCACCCTAGAGTAGATTCAGTTTCATTAATAATATTATGTTCTGACTCCGTTTAAGATCGTCTCAGCGGGCTTGACACACAAAATGAAATATTGATCCAAAAAATCTACACCACCACCTCCTAAAGAAATAGAATGATAACGTTTCAAGGTTTTCTTAAATGATATATTACGAGCACAACAGAGAAATAAGAAAAAGCACAGGCACAGAGAAGAAGTAAACAAACATGGTCAAAATCTCAAAATCCCATAAACGCATTCACATCCATGTCCAAATACACTGTAATCTCCAAAAGGCACCAAACGGGGCGCACACGCACATTACATCCATGTGAACACATACCAAAGCAAACATGTGAGAGCAAACACCACAAACAAGCCATGCACTCATATACGTTCAAAGTCAGCCAGCCATCTGTAAAAACAGCAATGGCTGCCAGCTGCATCTCCAGAGTCGTTTTCTTTGTATGGGTTGTATTTTACGATGGAATATGACGTTTTTCATTTTCTCTACTGGCACCGGCTAGTGACTTGTGCTGTTGATGACACGAAAATAAATTCAACAGAAGTTTTTTTAGTCCCGTTATTTTACAGACTAATTTAGCAATTTAAATGTTTATTTTTTGGTATTTTTAGGGGGGGGGGGTGCTTTCTGAAAGACGCTTCTGGAACCTTCCGGACCGTCGGGCCTCAGCAGGTTGGTTAGATGTGTCCCTCGACTCTTTCCAGTTAGGGCTGCCTGCATGACTCTCTCCATGGTCCCACGCTAACTGGGTGACTGAGCACACTCCTGAAGCTGTTCGAGCAGGTCTTGTTTGACCACCCTCCTGGCTTCTGCCTGCTGGGTTTTTTTAAATTTTTTTTTAGAGGAAGCTGGCTCAGGCTGGGGCTTTTCACTGGTTCCTGCACACACAGTGCTCATTCAGCTCCTAACCACAGCAGGGGCTGGGCTGGGGCCAGGAGGCGGGAATGGGGACCCCAGGGGGGGCCAGGGGCGTGGGTGACCTGATACAATGCCCCCTTTCTCCACCACCTTCCTCCGGTGCCAGCTCCATAGGGCACGGGGCTGGCACAGCAACGCAAAGAAACGTTGCAGAGGCATTTCAACGGATTCGGCATCACGACAGAACTCGCACCGGAGCAGATACTTGCATGCAAGTAACTGGCGACTGAACAGCGGTTCAGCGAGCTGTATCCTGTAATCGCTGTAATCCTGCATATTAACTTACATCGTCCTGTAAGATGTACACACAGACACACACACACACACACACATTTCAGCGGGAAGCTACCGTACGTTTGAGGGGAGATGATGAAGTGACCCGTTGTGGAGGAATGTTTTTGGGCTCAGTCAAAGGTGTGTATTCAGCTTCGCTCGAGACCTGTGTGTGTGTGTGTGTGCAAGGGTTAGGCCACCTTTCCTGCGAGCAGGCGTCCACAGGCAGGTCTGGGAGAACTTAGGCTCCCTAAACAAGATCCCAGCTGAACCAACACAGTCAGGGGAGACCCTGGACCTGGACTGCACATGAATGAATGAATGGATACAGGGACAGTAGAGGGAGACAGCAAGAGGCTGTGGGCGTTAATGTGCGTGAGTGCGCGTGTGTGTGTGTGTGTGTGATTGAATGAAAAGACCAAGTGCATAGTAAGTCCTCGCAGTGGACCATTTGGTACCAAATGGATCCCGTATGGGTTTACTGACCCACTGGGCTTATAGAGGGATTAGCTGGTAGCATGCGGCCCGTCGACACGCTCTGTCTGGGCTTGGAGGGAAGACCAGGGGCTCTTGCCGGGGCTGAGGTCATGGCTATGTTTAGGATCTAGGGGCGTGCGAGAGGTGAAACACAATTCCTCCTCCAATCCTCCCGACCCCCGCACAAGTCACGGTCACTGGGTCAAAAGGTTGGTCGCCATGTCGACAGCAATGCCAGAAACATCCCAAGGCCACTCCAGGTTCGGATGTCACTAAGTATAGATTGTATGGAGTTTATATGACTCGTTGGTCAATGGTGTCGCATTTAGTCAACACAACAAACAGAGCTCTCTGTATATGCTGTTGCATAAATCTGTAGAAATTAGGGGTCTGGATATTACTATGGTAGAGGGTTAATACCTGATTGAACAGGGACATGGTCTGTTAATGGATTCACATTCATGACATTTAAACTTCTATTTTACATTTTGAAAAATGGTCTGTTCTTCTGTCACAATCAGGAGTCATCTTGTACGGTCCTTGTTGTATAGACTGGGCGCTGGGGTCAGCTCAATCCCTTCATACCGGGCCTTGGCTGCTGTTCTGAGATCTGTGTGATCTGTCACCAATCAGTGGCAGCGTCACAATAGCATCGTCAGGAGCAACAAGATGACCAGTATCCCACTGGGCTACAGTCTGGACCCCTGGAGAGCTCGCCAGGTCAACCACGCTGACAAACACACACACACACACACACCCTTCAGGACTCAAGAGAGGCAGACAGCTGCAGTCAGTGACATCTCAAAGCTGGCCTACAAACAACTCGGCACATAAAGTAGGTATGATGTTGCACCCTCCTTACTCGCAGGACATACTGAAACATGCCATCTGCGTGACCTTGTTCCCTCATCCAAATCTGCAGAACACGCTGTCCGCGGGCTAATTATAGTCAAGGGTGTCCATCTAGGGCCCCTCTGGTCGTGGAAGAGGACAGGGGGGAAAACCAGTGGGGTTTAGAACAGGATAAGAAACTATAATCTGGACCGGGAAACTTTTTAACTCGACCATGAAGATTCCTTCCCCCTGTCAGTGATTGATATGGGTGTGTGTCAGTGTATATTTATTTATTCATTCATGCGTGTGTCCTGATGTTGTGTGGTGACATCATGCTGACTCTCTGCAGGAGACCACTCATTTCACACGGGTCATTTCCTGTTCCCATCATCCACCACTGTGAGGCTGGGAATTCCTGCATTCCGGAGACAAAAGGTTCCGCGGCAGAGCCGGCACCAGGGAGGCGTTTTACTGGCCGGACAACTGACGGGACACAGGAGAAAACAAAACAACAACAAAAAGTCTGGAGTCAAGAGTGTGGTCGTATCCCCCCCATCCCAAACAGGCTGGCCCAAACTTAAAACAAACCAGAGGAAGAGGCGGAAAGTAGAAAAAGGGCTTCCGTCAAAAGCTCAGTGCAGGCCGGTGACTGTACTCTGTGAGCTCTGACTAAGAGGTTTTCGTCGGCTATGGAATGCCTCATTCTTCCGTTCGGGGCGTGTTCCCTGGTTCTACCCGACCACCACCACCAAAAAAAAATAAAAAATTCATAACTGCTGCCCCTGCATGACAAATTGAGCCGGGAACAATGTTCACCTCGAGCCCCAGACATCCAGTATGTGACTGGAGGATTACACAAGCAGCATAGTACATCAAGGGTCTCCACTCTAATAACTGCACATCAGCCACAGGACTCTTATGAAACATCCTGAACATTATATTCATGACCTGGGGGGGCTAAATGTATCCAGTTTGTAGACTTGCCTGCTAGAATTTGAGCTAGAAGCCTGGAGTAGTGCGGGCAGCAAACACAGTTCTGCCACATACAAAGAATCTCTTCTTAAGAATCCACTCTGGGTAGATGGCAATAAGGAGAGAGAGAGGGAGAGAGATAGAAGGAGAAAGAGATGGATGATTAAAAGAGACAGATATTCGAAAGATAGCGAACGGGGAAACAGACAGAGGGGTTTGCTCTTTTCCAGACACCGCCGCGTGTAAACGGATCAATTCATTACCCAGTCAGGAGCCTAACGAACGAGCGATCCAGTCCCGTCCAAGCAACACTAACTGGGAAATTCAAAACAGACGACTGTATGAGCTTCTCTGGGTGAAGGGGACAGGACCACTGTCTATCCCCCGCCATAGAGGGTACATTCAGCCTGCAGACTCGCCGGTTGTTCCCTCCGGTGGATCGGCGCGGTAAACAAGACCAGGCAGTCAAAGGAGGCTCTGTCAGAGAGTGAGAGTAATTGGCTGGCTTGGAGGCTGATCGACCCCCTTCCCCCGAGTCAAACTCGTGGGCGTGCGTTTGGTCGCCTTTTCTAGGACAGCCAGGGGTGGGGGGGGGGGGGGGGGGTGGGGGGAGGTCATGCCAGAGACAGGAACACAGGAGGGTAGAAATGTGCTCAGTTCGGGGTCTAGGACGCAGGCGGGCTGGCATGACCCCTCTGGTCCCTGTCTGAGTGATACAGCTGTGGTTAGGGCAGGGCACCCATGTGTCTAATCCTAAGGACAGGAGAGAGCAGTAGTGTGTGTGTGTGTGTGTGTGTGTGTGTGTGTCTGAGTGAGTGACTGAGAGAAAGAAAGAGAAAGAGAGCGAGAGCGAAAAACAGAGACAGACCCACACACAGAAACAAAGGATGCGCTTGGCATGCCCCGTGCGCATGCCCGTCCACAGGCGGCGGCAGCCAACTCGCCACCTGTCGTCCTTTTAAAAAATAATAAAAAAAAGAGCTGAAACGGCAGAACAAAGAGAAACCACAGCAACACAGGCCAGGGCGATGCCAACCAGCACAGCGCCACACCTCCTCCCGCACCCCGACACACCGGGCGCGGGCATTAGACTGGCATTCCCGTCGTCAAGGAGAGAGATACCCAGCCTGTATGCGCCCAGTAACACACAACAGCTGCAGCGCATGCAGTTTCTCACTCCGTGGCGGGTTTGTGGGGAGAAAAAGATGAGACATGTTAAGTTTATTTTTTTTTTTTGCCTTGGATACTGGCTGTATCATTTCCCAGTGACCATGTGTCTTTCCTGGCTGAGACACTCAGGCGCGTCGACTATTTCCTCTGCTCATCGAAGCAGCGGGGGATGCTGTGGGGAATCCTCTTGGAGAAGAGTCTCTGGTTAGCTGTGGGGCTGCAGGCTCAAACGCTTCCTGATTTGTGTGCTCATAGTGGCGGAAAACTCTTTATACGCAGGACTTACAACAAGCTGTCTTTCCCCCCTTTCTACTATTTCTCTCTCTCACACACACACACACGCGCACACATCCTCTGGGACTTATGAATCCCATATGTGCAGCTGCGTAAGGAATATGTGTGTGTGAACCCGGGGTCGCGAGCGAGCGAGACAGATTTGTGTGTGGTGTTGTTTTCTGTTTGCTGTCATTGAGAGTCCTACCATCTGGAGACCACACCAGAGATTAAACCTGACCTGTTTGTCACACATATTCGAATGTTGTCCCCCCTCAAAACTTGAACACAACACGCAAAAGAACAGCTGTCCAGTCGCTCGGTCAACTACTGTACTTTCCATAAACACCAGTAACTTGGGATAAACTGTGACTCAATCAATTATTAATCAACTACTGTTAACTTTGAACACATCAGGATAGACCCCAGATAGCAAGGTGACATCGATTCAGTGTTGATTCATTGTTAGTCTGCTATCTGGGACGTCTGAGCCTTAACAGGTCTCACATGCTTCACTTTGGCTACTGTGTCCCTGCCACCCCATGCTTTTCAAACGTGAGCAGGAAATGTTAAATACTCAGAATGCACTGAGGAAGTCTGACGATAACACGAAGCCGGACAGTGGATTGTGTGGTGTGAGGTGCGGGGTTGGGACACTATACTAACATTCCCGACGCTGGACCTTTGGGTAGAATACCTTACCTGTAAACTGAGGGCAATCTGACGAATGTACATCATATTAAGGTCCTCCAAAATACGCAGTTTTTCCTCCATGTTGGCGTATTTGTTGTCCATTGGCATCATTTGAGGAAGGATCCCAAAATCGATATTTTTTCTTTTCAATTTGACAAAAAGCAACTTAGAGGCAAAAAAGCGACTGACAAAAATTCCCCATTAAACACGGCAATAAAGTTCATATTGGCACAAGAAAAAAAAACATTTTGCCAAGATATTTAAACTAGTGTAATAGATCCATCACGGCGTTTTAAACCATCTATAAACAAGACAGGTAACACGATAAACCAAAAATAACGGTCAAAATCCAACTCTAGAATCCGAATCGATGTCTATGAACTGCATAACATCAACGCTGTGAGTGCTGACTTCTCCGCAGGCAAATGTAGCAGTGCGCTCCAACTGCTCTGACAGCGTACAGTAACACTTTTCATAAAATCCCCAACTAGTCTCCAGCGCGTATTCTTCTGGACTACTTTCTCCAGGCAACAAAGGGCTTCTCAAACACCCACAGTCCACACCCCTCGTTGACAGCAGGGGAAAGAATGGTCCTTTTTTAATGCAATTCTTCTCTTTGTGTTTTTGCGTCCTGATTGAGTGCCGTCTGTCCGCTGTGACAAGACCTCTCCACAAAAGGGCATCGCCTCCGCGGGAGCCAACAGCACAACAACTCCTCTGTGCGCCCTACACTCCCCGAGCCTCCGCGGGAGTTGCGGAACAGCGTTAAATTAACCCCTACAAAGCACCTCTGGCAAGATACAAAAAAGTATAAGGAAGAATGTCGTAGACTCCACGCCCTTTAAACAAGCAAATAATACACAGCAAAGTGCAGAGGCATTCAGAGGGGCGAGTCAGCCCCCTTTAAATTCACCCAAATGATGAAATTACACCATGTCAGATTACCTATCACTGGATGATAAGACCAGAAAATGGGGTCCACAACCTAACAGCAAACTAGTTAAATATTATGACTAACCTTATGAGCCCCCGCTGTCAATTAACAATGAGACAAAAAACACTCTATATATTCAGTTTCTTTCTTCCTCAGACCTGACATTGAGATTGAACATGTGGAACGGATGAGGGAAACGAAGGGCATGATGAATAAGAGGTAGGTCACGAGGGCAATAGCTTTTGGGAAAGCCATTCAAATGAATATTTCAGAATACAAGTCCCATGAGCAATAATTCATGTCAATCTTTCATTGCACATGAATTATTCATGCAACGCCATTGAGGCAATCCTGTCCATTTAGAAACGATGAGCTTGTGTGGAAAAAAAGATTAAAACGGTTTGGAAATCAAAATATTCATATTACTGAATACAACTAATTTATGTTTGTGTTTTCTCAAGACACTAACCTCAGTCCCAGCCACAACATCTATCAACATCTCTCCAGCCTTTGAGCTACAGCCTACTTCAAATTATTTACAGCATTTCCCCCCTCAGTGAGTTGAAGTCCACAGACAAACAGAATTCCAAAGCAAAGTTCCAGGTATAAAGTTGACTCTTCCAAGAGTTCCAGCTCCTTGCCTCTGAGTAATTGACTGACGCTATCCTTAAGAAAACCGACATAAAGAACACTGTACAGACTTTTCAAGACTCTTCCAATGACACTCAGTCCATCTTTTGTGCCATGTTCTGCACCGGTTTCATCTGTTCCTCCTACAGTGACTGGGTGTGTGTGCTGTGTGTATTTGTATGTGTGTGTTGTGCGTTTTGTGTCTTAGCTTATGGTTCCAGAGGCCGACAAGAGTGAACCACAAACTGAGCCCCTCATGGGAAACTGGCGTGATCTCAAACACTGCTCGCGAAGGCACGTTGGGGCATTTAGGACACATTCTTCTTGTGTTCACAAACACCAACACATTTCCCTCACACACACACACAGAATTCCCTCTCGGCACTCCATCACACTAAACCACGTCCTAAACAAAAACGTCGCAGTCCAGCAGGCATAAAAGCACGAGAAGACTGCAAACTTTGAAAACAAAGGAAACTGCAAACTCTTTCAGCCTTCAGGAGTACAGGAGCGGGGCAGTAGCTGGCTGACCAGGTCGTTTCCCCGGGAGAAGCCACCACCCTGAAGCTGAACTGCTAATCTCTCTCCCGACACCAGGTTACGCACCGTAAAGAAAGCGAGATTTATTGTTCTGGAGGGGGAGGAAGGTGAACAAAAAAAAGAAGAAGAAATAACTGAGGGGAACGCACACAGGGAGGGGTGTACGGTGTTTCTGAGAACACTGTGTCAAAGTCCCCCCCCCCCCCCCCCCACCCCCACCACCCCTCCTCCCCCGTCCACCCACGACGTGTCTCCTATGAAACTCAACCTGACATGTGGAGTGGTGCAAGAACATACTGCGCGGGGGAAAAGAATACCTTGGACAAGGCCTTTATAAAAACTTTCGGAACCTCAAACACGGTTCGAAACGTAGAGGGACCTTGTGGTTGGGAATGGAGAGAATGTTCCATGTGGTTCTCCCTTGCAGGAGCAGCTCATATCATCTCAGCGCTGTGTGGAGAGGAAACACAGTTGGCCAATGATTTTTGGAGGGTATTTTGATCTATGATTTATCCCAAGGTCATACCTTATTCTTCATACTTTTGGCTATTCCCCAGTCACAACCCATCAGGCAGAGATTTACGCTCTTTCACAGAGACATCACAAAAGCAACAGCAGAAATATTGACCGTGAAATCCATTTGAAGCATAAACAGGGCACTTTGAAAACATGAAACAGAGCCATAACACACATGCACGTGCACACACATACACACAGCTGAACATGTCAGGTTTAGCACACCATACTAAAAGGTAAGCCCCATTGAAAGCATGCTACCAAAACACAAAGGCCCAACGCCACAATGAAGCGACTAGAGCCTGGAGGAAGGTTCAACCAAACAGAGAAAACAACTATTATCTAAATGACAGGCTAACTTGGTGGCGGCTAGCTCAAATACAACAGACTGGGGAATTTGCTACCTGAACAAAACACACACCATTCAGCAAGGTGCTCAGGGAGGTGCAGGTAAGCGATTAGCTCTGTCAGCTAAACTAAACATTGAGCAGCTAAACAATGCTGTATGACACCCCGTCAAGGATAACCACACTTACACCAATTCTGGTACTGATATTATGATGTTTTGATGCCTTTTGACACTGCTTGGTCCAGGGAGAGCTTACAGATAAAAGTACACACACACACACACACACACACACACACACACACACACACACACACACACACACACACACGCACACGAGTCTGACACTCACGCAACTATTTCTGAAAGTTGGGCTGCAGTCACAATGCCCGGCGCGTTCACCGTTCCTGAACCGGCGTGGCGAGGAATATTTCCTGTCCATAATCAACAGGGTGGAACGGAGGTGGGCTGCTGGGAGATGCGGCACGGTGGCCACGGAGACGAGGGGCGAGGCTCCGGCTGGACTCGGAGCCTCCTTCACTCCACACAGCAGGCCGAAAAGGGCCGAGTCTCAATAGTGTCAAATGGCTTCCTCGCACAAGTTCATTCTACTGGCCACGGTGCGTTTACATCCACGAGGCCGTTTCCTGACAAGTGCAGGTGGAAATGGAAAAGACGGGGACATCAAGCCTTGTCAAACTGTTGACGTTCATCCCTAAGAAGGGCGTACATTTGTCTGCATGCGTAGGCAGGGAGAGAAAACCATCGCAATGCTTATCTGGATGTAAATAAATGTAGAATAGAAGTCAGAACTGAAAGGCTTTCTACTCTCTGCCTCAGCCAGTTGGAGGTGGGAGACAGGGTGGCTGGGTTGGGCAGCGCAGGGTCCCAACAGAGCCCCTGACCAGAAAGTGCCCTGACTGTCATCTAGCCCCAATCTGTAAACGGAGGCCCACCCACACTGCGGTTCCCACACACTGACAACACACAAACACACATAAACACAGCTATAAATAAACAAAAGAGAACACACATTCATTCCTTTTCACACACACACACACACAGGGAAATCCCGTTTCAACCCCCAGACACAAATCTAGCCAGTCAAACATTGTCTGAGCATTCAAGCAAAGAAGTCATGTGTACTTTCCCCCCCCCCCCCCAGAAGGAAGAAACGAATGTTGCCTATTTCCCACAGTCTTGTATTCCGGAACATTCTCCAGTAATTCAAAGTGGGCGTCAGGCGTATCATGGCAAACACCTGGTTTACCTGATGACATCATCTGATGGGTTGAAAACATCCCCTGGGGGAACAGCATACAACCAGACACATGAAGACAGGGCAAACCAACTCAACACTGACTAGGTGTTTAATGAGTTCTCCAGGAACACAGTGAGTTGTACAGTATGTGTAATGTCTGTTTTCCCAAAGAGAAGGAGTAGAGAGAGAGAGAGAGAGACAGACACATACACCCCCACTCCTTTCTTTCAGCACGCCGGTAGATGGTAGAAGGACCCACACACACACACACGATCTTCCTCCCTCCCTCTCTCTCCCTTCCTCCTGCTCATCTCTTGTACACACACACACACACACACACACACACACACACACACACACACACACACACACACACACACACACACACACACACACACACACACACACACACACACACACACACACACACACACACACACACACACACACACACACACACACACACACACACACACACACACACACACACACACACACACACACACACACACACACACACACACACACACACACACACACACACAGGCTCCACATGTTAACTGACAGCCCTTTCCTCCTCACACCCTCCTACCTCAGGAGACTTCTGCACCACGTCAGCTGCAGCCGGAATGTTCTGGCAGCCGGGAGGGAGAGAGAGAGCGAGCGAGAGAGCGAGAGTTGTCTCTGGCCGCCAGTAACCCTTCTGCCTTGGTGGATACATTCAAGCTCCAGTACCATCACTCTGCAGAGCTGCAGCTCAATGGAAGCTTAATGAGGCCATCAGACACTTATTCTCAATTGATTCCCATCTTCAGGAGTGCAAAATGTGCACAGCGAGATGAACTGTTTTAAAGCTCTTAACCGGCAGGAGTTGAATGGCTCATTGGTTTGTACAGAATCATTGGTGCACTCCCAGAAATACATTTAGTGTATTAAAATACAATTCGATATATTAAACTACAGTAAATGTTTTTCAGTTAAATGCAAAAGATGAGGTGAATTTGGTTAGCGTTGAGGTGAAAGTATCTGAAATAAGACAATTGCGCCCTCTAGAGGGCAACCTTCAGCACAAACAGATTTCCACGAACATCCCAGTGTCACACATGTCACAGTGTAGGAAACTCTTAGCGTACACAGCGGCTGTACAGGAAATCACGAGAGAGGCATAAAACATGCCAGACCAAACGTAGCGGCGAAACATGAATAGCTGTACGGAAAACAGAGCAGGAACACCACAGCGCTTGCCTGGAGCCATGAGAACAGACGGCACTGGGAGACATTAGTGTTCCAAACTCCGTTTAGACGTTGTTCTGTGTTCAGCTGGAGAAAAACAACCATGTTAGAGAGGCTACAACACATGACACTCACAGTATGAGAGAGAGACAGTCAGACAGACAGGCACAGAAACACAACTTTATACATAATGCTCGGTTCTGTCATGATGGCATGTAGTCTGTATTTATTAATATTTATACATTTAGTCCCTTTTCGAGAGAGAGAGAGTGACAGTGAGAGAGTGAGAGCGAGAGCAAGTGCAAATAAAATCATTAAAATGTCCATCCCAGAGGATTGGCCGAGGCTGAGAATGAGGTCAGCACTCAAGAGACACAAACCCCTCTTGGGTCTGTTCCTCAGCCCGGCAGCCCAGAGACAGCCAGTCAGAGCGACAGCAAATCACGAGGGGCCTAAAAAGAGTTTGTGTGTTTTGGGTGTGCAATCACCTGAGCAGGCCTGCAGGAAACCTGGTCTCAACTGAAATAAGGTGAATACACAAAAGGTGAGAGAAAACATGATAAAAATACAACAAAGACTGCAAACACATTGTGTAGCACACGCCCCAGTACACAAACACAGTCCTGTCGGCATGCAGGGTCGCAAGACTGCGCCGTGACCTCAGCCCCTGCAGAGTCAACACCTGTCGCCTACAAAAAACGCTGTGGTGACTTGCACAATGGCGAGTGACATTGTTGTTAGTTCAGAGATCGCCCCCCGCCCCCTTCACCCCTCGCCCCTTTCGCAAGGTTGCGACTTGCACTTGCCCTGGGTGGGAGAATAATACACCCCTAGATCCCCTATCTGCTCAGTCACCAGCAGGTTTTTAGCTTGGTCAGGTCAACATTTTCCTTTAGGGGGTGTTGCACTGCAAAATTGCACAACTTTGCTGCTATTGATTAGTCATTGAGCAGGAACAGACCAGCGCAGCACAAACAGACATCCGTGAATGAATACACTTAGACACACACACACACACACACAGAAATAAGCATATGAACACACACACACACACACACACACACACTGGCACACTCCTCTTTGAGGAAGGGGCCCAGATTCCAGTCACTAAGCCCAGGTGCTGAAGGGCTCTTTTGTATGGAGGAGAAAGGAATGAACTATGGCTTTGTCTGGAAGGAAACGAGAGACAAGGACACGAGGGAGGGAGGGAAGGAGAAAGGATGAGGAGAGGTGGTGGAAGGCAGGCTGGCACAGGCTCTGGCTCAGGTCATCCCTTTGCCGGTCATTCCCTGACCACTTTGTAACCGACTGAACCTGAGGGTGTTGATGCCTGTGATGATGAAGTAACATGCTGTACTGACACAGGGCAGCCTTGAAACAGAGATGCAGGTTAGAATATAACCTTGCTGTTCTGCTGGATCTGGCCGTCTTTAAGTATTCCCTAAATTCTCTGGTCGCAGTGGTGATTGCTGACAGATTGCTGACAGTGATTGCCGACGTTACTAAAAGATTTCCTCCAGTGTGCTTGTGGTGGCAATATAACCATATATAGAACTGTATATAGAAACTTACTGTGTATAGACTACAGAACCCTATGTAACCTCTGATAGAACCTTGTTCATTTAGCAGAATGAAGTTTTGCCCAGTGTGGTAAACTGAACAATCTGATTGGTGGACAATGGTCCCATATGCACATGAGTAACAGAAGGACAGGACACATACTCAATTCTCCAGGGCTGTTACACAACCGGTCATGAGACAACACCAACTAAAACAAACAAATAACAAACGCGGATCGGACATTTTCAGCTGATCAAATTAAAACAATCCCAAACCGCAGAGCAGCACACATACTGAGCTGTCTGGGGTGTGGAATGTCAGCAATGGCCAGAATGCCTCCAGAGAGGCAGCTATAGGGTTTCCGGATGGGTACCCCATAACCTACATGTCTCAATATAAGGGCCAGAGGGGAGTTACATGTCCCAGGGTGAGTTGATGAAACAAGAGTCTGGAAGAAGTCTGGAAGCGTGTCAGTCCTTTGCTCTTGTGAGTGCTTGTGTGGGTTGTGGGTAGATCTTATCAGTGTTGTATTGGGTTGTGGTGAGGGTCTCGTGGATACACTACGTACCAATGAGTAACGAGGCCGTTTAAATATTAATAGACGCCAAACATTCCTTCTCTCGGTGTCCGCGGTTCACGGTCTGTCATGTAGGTGCGTGATGTGGGGGGGGGGGGGGGGGGGGGAGAGAAATTGGCAGGAGGAGGAATGAGAGGGACTGGGTGAAGGTGAGACTTCAGTTTCTCCACTTGAAAAGCAAGGGAGATAGTGTTACTGACATACAATGGAAAGAGCTGGAACAGACAGAGAGAGAAGCACTATTAGTGCGTCTCCTGCTTGATTGAAGCGTTTTCTAGAGCAGGAAAGTAGGTTGATGAGGAAAATCTTGTTCATGAGCTTATGAACCGACACTGCAGACTACACTTTCTCTCACATATGCAGAGCTGATCTCCAAAGGTTTGGTGAGAGCAGGGGGGGGGGGGGGCACTGAATAGGGCTAAGAGACGAGAGCGGAGCTCAAGTGATCTTATCCATTATCTCTGCCTTCAGGAAAATAAATAAAACAAGAGAATGAGCCTTGATTTATCAAGATGGGGCTGTTAGACATTTTTCCTACTCCGATTTTCCCAGCATCTCAGTACTATGCGTGAAAGTGCGAACATCTGTTCGAAGCAGGACATCCATTAGTCTTCCCTGTTTTGCCCATCTGAACAGATGTACAAATACAAGAGAATATATCGAATGGCAATCCCATGTTAAACTCATCCTACAGTTCCCTCTATAACAGTCTTAAATTGAATCTAAAAACACCTTAGTACAGTGAAAATTAATTCATTTATTCATTAACAGCATTCGACAAGCTAGACACCCAAGTGACGCGAGACTGACAACGTATGACTTTTTAGACTCTGGCACCATGCCCTTCAGACTGTCTGTGACAGGTGCGATGCAGGGGAGTCAAGGTCGTCCTCCTGTCCTGGCCTCTTGGACGGCGTCCAGGTGTGATGTCATCCAGACTCGCTGGTCGAGGACGAGGCAGATCTCAGCTCAAGGCAGCCCAGGAGTCCGAGGCACAAAGGCCTTCTCTGTCTCTGTGACTGGCGGCCCGTGAAAAAAGTCCCTGTCAGTTAGTCATTGTCTGTGTGTGTGTGAAAGCCTTTGTGTGTCTGTCTGTGTGTGTGTGTGTGGTGTTCACTCAAGCGCCAGAAAACTCTGCGACTGCACTGACATCATGTTGTGAATCAGAAGGAGCGGTCCGCTGTCCTCCAGTCGAGACACGGAGGTGTGCGAGGCGTGAAATAACTTGCGCGTGTGGGCTGAGTGGTACAAACTTGTGACTCACTTCCTGTGCTTGTGTGTGTCTTCTCTCATCTGTACTCCATCTGATAGAGGCTTTAGAACAGTGTGTGTGTGTGTGTGTGTGTGAGCGAAATGAGTGTGAGGGAAACCAGCCCAATAGCATTCACAGCAAGTCCTGGAAGTAGTACCCTAACGTCCATGCCTCCGCCTCAACTCCCCTCTCTTCTAATGGGGATGCCCCTAGTCCTGTCCAGCAAGCTTGTCCTCTCTCTCCAAGGCTGAGATAAGGATAAGACCCCACACTCCCCCCCCCCCCCCCCCCCCCCCCCCACTCACACAAACACACAGGGCCTTGGGCCCCGGGAGGGCATGGCGTGGCAGGCAGAGGACATCCTGTTAGCGTGGCACCAGGACGGAACAGTCCTTCCACTGTCCCCGTCCGGCTACAGCCCCAGCATTCATCAGTCACTGGGTGAGATAAGGGCTGACGGCTGCGGACCATAGATGGGCGGACCCATCTATGGTCCGCAGCCGTCAGCATCCCCCGATGTACGAAAGCACACAGATCTCAAAAGATTGGCCACTTCCCTCCCGAGACCCCGATTATAGAACGAGCGCGCTAAACCGCAGGGCTCCATTGTGATATTGAGCGACTGCATACCAAGCAAGCCTCCCAGATGGGGGGGGGGGGGGGGATTGAAGAGCTCTCTCTTTGTCCCACAGAGAGAGCCTAGCTTGGGGGCAGACCTCACCCCGGTATCAGCTACCCCTGGCTGTCACGCAACACAATGTTCCACACCGGGGGGAGCCTTGGAGGGCGCCCAACACTCTTCTCCTAGCATGTGTTCCCCAGAACAGAGCAGCAATCTGGGCCTGAGTACTGAGGGGAGAGGCTATTGTTTCCCCGGCCTCTGCCCCGTGTGGTGCAGACCCTGGAGGAAGTTCCGACATTCCACGACAGCAGCTCCCATTACAGGTTCGCGATTCGTGCTTTCCCCAACACTGTTGTCTTGGCAACGTCGCGGACGTCACGTGCGCTGCAAAGGTACGAGTGCCCAACACGACTGAGAGACAAAGACAGGAAGTCTGGAGACGATGGACTCCGCACATCGAGCACGTGTGCGCACAACACAGCCTAAACAAACGACATCGATTGGCTGCTTTAGCGGTTGATATTTCTGCCAAGTCATATTCAGTGTCTGAACGAAGCTCTGACGCCCAGCATTGCCCCATTCCCACGACGCAGGCTTGTAGAAAATGCAGGCAGCGACAATGCTGCGTGTCATCATATTTTTAGGAGAAGGGAACTTTTCCCAGGGGCTGTGGGGCTGTGGTATACAGAGGGAAGGCTGCGCAACCAACAGCACCACACACCCTGCTATATCAAGCTCCTGTTAAGCCTCCTTTCCTTGCCTCACACACTTGCACTCAACCTCACAGACCTGAAACCATAAGATTGGTGTCACTCAAACTCTAGGGGAGTTGACGCCACACTGATTACACCAGTACAATTCCTTTAGATCCAAGAGAGAGCTATGTGAAAATAAGATCACTTTAAATAGAGGCAAAGTAACAGACCACAGGCCTGAGGCCCAGCCAGGCAGCCTTCAAGCCAGGGCCACATGGTCCTGTAGGTTGGGAGAGAGTGGGTGGATGGGTGTGTCTCTCTCTTTCTCACACACACACACGCGCACACACACCTAACCACTTCCTGGCCCTTTCATATCTGCCCATGTGGTGACCACGGCGGTCTCTCGGATCCACGGGGGGAAGCGAAACGTCGCCGCGAAAGCTGGAACCTCGAAGCATTCCATCTCCTCTGGCGTTAGCCGTGGGCTCTCCCGCCGCGGTGCCTGGGTGGCGGGAGCCGTCACAAGCAAAACAAGCCCCGGGGTCTGAGGGAGCGTTCAGAGACGTCGGCGTTCCGAAGGGCCGGCGAGTAGAAAGGCAGATGTCTGGTCTCCGCCGAGAGGACGACTGGGGGAGAGATATTCCGAGAAAATAAACACGTACACAGACACGGCTGACGCACGTGGGAGCTCACGTACGTTCACAGGTGCACACACACACACACACACACTAAAGCGGCCTGGCAGACTTGGCGTGCTGATTCAGCAGTAGTGTCCCTCCTCTGAGAGCAGACAGATGGATGTCCCATCAACAATCCCAAAAGAAGGGCAGCAATATTCCCCCGAGGAATACTGCTCTCACTGCGCTTAGCAGATGTTGATGGTTTTACCCTCCAACACAGTTGCAGATGGCCGAATACTCGCAGGTGTAAAGACTGGAAAAAGAGCGGGCAGGATGTGCCTTTTCCTAAATCCCATTGCTAAGGCTAGCAGTATTCTCAAAACACATGAGGAAAACAAATACAGGGACAGCAGGAGTTGATGCACTGTGGGTAAAAAGTGAGTAGGAAATGAATAAAAACAGGAAGGTTTGGGTCGTTTTTGTATTGACAGCAGGCAGACTAGTCAGTTTTACATTAGTACTATGGGACATCTTCTCTGCTTCTGCCATTAGCTTACTGGACCTGCCTCCTCCTTCTTCTTCTGCCCTTGTGTATCGCTATGGAAACCAGGGCCTGCTACGCATCCTCCAAGTCCAGTAAAAACATTACACACCGCTACTTTGATGCAAGGTATGGACTTGGTTCTGGTAATTGGTTCTGACAATCCCTCATAACCAAGTGGGTGTCTCATCTTCCAGGCTACCCAGTTAGCTTACTGCTTGAGTAGGCTGATGTTATTTGTATGTTAAGCAGGAAGTCCTGGAAACACCCACACACAAATACACACACAATCCCTGAACAAGGCTGGCCAGGGTGAAAGGGGTTCTTTCACAGTGGCGTGGTAGGCTTCATTGATATGCCAGTGGCTGCACCGAGGCATTGAGAGGACTAATGGTTTTTATCATTCCGCTGGCCTACAGGGAGGGACATGCAGGCCTGGGATAAACTCTCAGGTCTTTTAAAAGGATATCATTAACATGGACCTCAATGGCTGAAATACACATTAATCTTGTATGAGGAGGGGAGAAGGGATTATGCTGTCAGAAGGCAGTGATTGTTTGGTCAGTTGAGAGACTTGTCGGCCCACATAAATAAGACAGCTTAACTGACAAAACGGAAGTGAGCTATTTGAATGGTATTTTGAAGAAACAACAGTCCTCCTATACAAATGCTAAGTAAAGGCCACACTCAAAATATGAGCTCATAATACAGTCAGCAGTAACCAGGCGTATGCTGCAATCACATTACTAATCTATCCTTTTCGGTGACTTGAGAGGCGCACCATACACGCACACATCTCCGCGTTTTCCCATAAACCTATTTGTGTAAGTATAGTGAGTATTTGCATAGAAAGAATTATATTAAATGTTGACTTTAAAAATAAGGGTGAAAGAATGGTTAGAATTAAAGCATATTTAAGCCTGTCAGCTTTCCAAACAACAGTAGCAAATCGAGAACAGATGTTTAATGTGACTAACCAGCAAAGTGCATCAGACCGTTGAGTTCCAACTCAGAGATAAAGTCATTGTAGGCAAATTCAGGTAAATGGATGATTACGGTATGAATCCCATCAACAGCAGCAGAAAGTTTTGACCAAACTTTAACCACCATTTACCAATAACTGTACACAAAACAGACCAAATCACGGTTATTGGTTTGTGTAAGACCAGGACCATACAGACTTTTTCCAGAAAAGTCCCACACAGCCATTTAAGTGAAAGTTCTGCTTTATTCCCAGACCGCACGCCGAAGCTCATTGTGTTGACTGTTAAGCGACAATTATCGTAAACATACCTGTAACGTGTCAAAGAAAACACTCCGTCTGAACTTCCCTCGCCGTATTTCCATTTCAAGAGCAGAGCCGCGAGCAACTGTAGCTCTTGTGGTTTGATTGCGGCAAAACATCGTACAGTATATATCAATACAACTGCCGAAAAAAAAAGGATTTTGCGTCCTGGTTGTAGCAGAGATGTATAGCCTAGTTGCTGTCTATGAGGAACAAGCGCACACTTCTGGAGTAGTTTCGAGGGGATACCCTTGTTTGTACAGTCGCTGTTTATCTATTTAGAACAAACGTGCGATATTTCCATACACAGAGGCGTCTCCTTCGTGTTCATGCATCTTTTCCAGACTGCTGTGAAATCCTTGGTGTACTCCTCTGTGACTCGACGCCGCAATGTAACTTTTCTACAGTCCCAGCTGAGACCTCTGCCGGTGATTGCAGTTGCCTCAACCACCATGTGGAGTTCTGGAATGTCAATTATGAATTCGTATTCTCTTGAAGGCTCATCTGAAGGCTGGTGTGGAATAGTGGCGACGTTCAACAGTAATTCTGTAGTCACAGATTTGTGAAAAGAATCCCATTTGAACTGCATCCATTCATTGCTTCAGTGTGTATACTAAAAAAGGACATACACAAAAAATTGAGAATGTGTCCATGGTTCAAGGCCATACAATAGGATGTCATAAAAAAATTGGTGATATTGCCAAAACTACTTTTCAACAATGCAGTCTCTTGCCATACATTCAGGTAAGCAACCATACAAGAGCCAAAAACACGTAAGAAAACTGGTCACCTCACCTTACACTGAGATAGGCCCTATGTTGAATAACATAATGTCTGGAAAACAAATGCAGTGTTGGAAGGTATCTTAAAGGAAGGTACCCTAACCCTAACCCTAGTTCTGCTTGACTGTGGCTCATAAACGTAGGCTGACTGTGGGTCAGGGCGACAGGGACCATGACCACAGGGGCACCCGACTAGACCCCATGGTTGACCTGGGCTGGCGGGGGGGCTGGTGGCATGGCGCTCTGTGTAATTTACGACCATCTGTGACGGCCAATAAAGATACAGGAGGAATGCGTGCCACAAAGTCTCTTGGCTCTGGGTCCTGTAGACTGTACCGAAGCCTGCTGTGTACGGAATCCCAAAGGTGAAAGGTCGTCACAGATCAGTAACACATAGAGGCGCTCGCATCCCATACCAGGCGAGCAGAGGGCGATGGGTCAGGGTACCTGTTCTGGACTATGGATGAATTCTACCAGAAAGACATACCGCATAAGTACCTAAGTGAGTATTTATCTGAGCTGATTAGTTTAGCCCGTCGAGCCCCTGTTACACTACCAACTCTCTCTGCAATACTATACTATGAAACGAAAGGGTGCTATAACGATGTTTCTGGAACACGAGTACGATCATCACCAGACCATTAAGACTGCAGCATATTTGTCATTTTTTTTTGCTGTTGTCTCCTTCATAATCATAAAAAGGTTTTATATATGAAACCTTTTCCAAATAGGTCCCTTGTCTGCCCACCACTTCAAAAAATCTTAATTTAGTCTCTCTTTTTATACATTTCTGAGGGCAGGGGGGGAACACTTTGTCGTATTATTATACTTTTCCATCTGTCTTCAAGTCTTTAAGGATAGGAGTGTCTTTTCAGCCCCACAACATACAGTATGGTCAAACAGCACAAACGTTCCCAGACAAGGAGAGTCTCTTATGAGATTCGACTTAAGATGGATGCATTGTGTGGCCGTGCACTCCGTTAAGCAAAACTCCCAATCGCTCCAGTCTTTCATTTAAAAGCAGGATGTTTGTTGTCAAGAGGTTGAGTCAATAGCCACTGGCGCTGTAACTCATGCTGCAATGTGGCCTCACTTGGATATCCGTGTCTTAAGTGTCTGTGTGAAATGAAGTTTATGTTTACATGCTACATGCCTCTGTGGAAGGAGGGGGGGGGGGGGGGTAAAATCACTGGGGAGGGGGATGGGAAGGGGGGGCTGCTTTCCCAAGACTGACCCTCTTTGAACCCCTTGCCGGGGCAGAGCCCCTGGGACCCCAGAATGTTGCTCTGTGCCAGGAAATGCAGGGCTTGACTCTCAAACCGCCTCTCTGGGAGTCCACAATGATTCTAACCTATGTCCCGGGCCCTTGCTTAGACCCCCCCCCACACCTAACCACTTGTGATGTGGTTCCCTCCAGGTTTGCCTTTGGCTCAGATTCCACTGTTTCCATTAGAATTGAGACAGAGGTAAAACTAAATCCCAAACTAAATCTATTATCTCTTTTTGGCTCCCCCCCTCACCACTACTAACCTCGCTTGTACAATGTCCAACTCAGCGGCCTGCGATAGAGCAGTGCTTATAAGACACCGACAACAGAAAACAAAGACTCTCATTGCCGTCCTGTTGAACAGCTGAGGCATGAGGACATCGTCTAAAATAGGAGACAATAAACTTCTGTCATGCCAACCAAAGGACCTCTCTCGTTCTGTCTCTCTTGCTCTCTCTCTGTCTCTCTTGCTCTCTCTCTGTCTCTTGCTCTCTCTCTCCCTCTCTCTCTCACACACACACATGAACTATGTTACATATATCTTGCGAACCAGAGGGACTCGAAACCGCTTGTATGAGAACTCACTCATCGGGCCCCATCACACGGTATTACAGACTCAGAAAATTACAGCTCCACTGTAATTACATGTACCAAGTATGTTCTATTTATAATATACGTACAGCACTGCAGAATATAGTTTGTGCAGCTCTGCCCCAGTTCTTACTAAAACAGTAATCCACCTATCTTTAAATTAGATTATGGATTAGACCTCAGGACATAACAGAAATAAATGACCCTTTAATGATATGGGAGGCTTTGAAAGTATCAAGGTATAAGGGAGGATGATTCCGGAATTAAATGTCTGCTTTCAGGACAGGGGAGTTAGGAACAGTAATGAGAAATCAAAGTTTGAATCCCCTGCCTGGACGCTTGACTTTACTCAGCAGGTACAGGCTTCATCTTGCACTATTGGTTTACCATAACGGGGGTTGACATTTCATGAATTTAAAGCTTTTGGAGTAGTCCCGTGAATTGCCCCAGGCAGCAATTGGCTCTGGTAGGGGGAAAGTACCAATCTGGCCTCCCTCCAGCCTTGGTTCCTGGTCATTCTAACTTGGTAATGACCACAGTCCAGCCCTAGGCCTCTCTTCTCCCAACAGGGAGAAGAGAGGCGTATCACATAATGTAGTGATGGACAGCCTACTGTGAGGTGTGATCCATAACGGTTGCCCATTTACAAAATGTTGTAGGCTTGTTGTGCATACCAGTGTCCTACATAGCAAAGTTACCAATCTACAATCATAATTAGACTTGTTGATATGTTTGGTATTCCAAGCAAGAAAATTTGCTCTTTTCTGGCAATCAGCAACAATAGATGGCATGGAAATAACACCACGTCAACATATAATAGTATTCAGTATGTGATACCTGTTAGATTTAGTTGGCTTGGAAAAATTGCATGTTTTAAAAAAATATTTTAGTTGGATGCAAGGGATCCTTGTATTTCAGAACATAGAATTAGCCTGACATCTACTGGACACAAAGTATAAAGCCTATCGTTTCATTTATCATGTGACATACATAGAATAATTCAGTTGTAATATAGTAGAATGTATTAAAAAGCGTAGACAGGTGTGTGCTTGGGTAGCCTTTATTAGATTTATTTACAAAGAATACAAAAATTACTCTTGAACAACGTGGAATTGGAAATCTAAACCACCAAGTAACATTTCATTCACGGGGTTCCCATCCTCCAGTTTCAGAACTGCGGCCTCGTCTCCCCTCAGTGGACTCGCTGCGTCGAGTACGCGATCGCGGCGAGATCACTTGTGATGAGTCTTCTTTCCGGACGTAGCCTCTTTGCGGCCTTGTTTCAAGCCCTGCGGAGGAGAAAAGCACGGGAAAACGCCGTCACCGCGGACCTCCTCCACATAACACAGGAAACATCCAGAAAAAAGGTCAAACCAATGGGGGAAGGGAGGGGGTCTTCTTTGCGTACCAGGTAGTATCCTGTGTGGTAGCCACTCATGTACCAGGAGATGAGCATGCTGCCCATGGCGTCGTCATCCTCCATGTCTGGGCTCATCGGGGGCGGTGGAGGGATCATCTGTCGGAGAGAAGCAACAAACGCAGGAAAAACATCTGTACGATGAAACACAACGGGGCGTCTTTACGTCCGGTCCTGTGGCCTGCGGTGGCCCACTTCAGAGGCCACCTGCTAATAGGTTGCGTTAGTCCTGGGCTACCACGATGAAACGGCCAGATATGAGGAAAGGTGTTAACGACTGGTGGGCATGGCAACACCTGGCTAAAGACAGTGGCTGAGTTACTGGTGTCTTACCGGGGGCCCGCATGCCATCATGGGAGGCCAGCCTGGAGGGGTGGAGCCAAAACCCCCTGAGCGTCTGTTTGCACCCTGAAGATAAGACAACACAGGTGTGAATCTCCACGACAAGACACCCGTCAATTTACACTGCCTGTTTCAGTCCCAGTTGGGTCTCGCTAATACCGTCTTTCTTGCAAATTCAGCGACTAAAACATGTGTGAACTCTCTGTATAGACAGTGAGACAACAGTGAGGTGTGGTGGTGCTTACTGGTCTGAAGCCAGGCATTGGAGGGGGGCCCGGAGGAAAGGGAAAACCAGGGAAGCCTGGGGCCCACGTAGGAGGTGCTTTTGGGGATTTGGGTTTGGGTTTGGAGTGCGGCTGGGGGTGACTGTGTTGATGTGTGGACGACCTGTCACTCTCCTCCGTCGAGGACTCTGGCTCGGTGACCTGCAGTTGACACACCATTCCATTAACGTCTGCACCTGCACAGATACCGTCCCAAAATATGGAGTCATGGCGACTTCTGGAGACACGGCAGCAGCCCTCTTCATGAAGTTTTGACCCGGCTTACCACATTTGGAAGCGGCTCCTCTACCTCCGAGCTTTCAGACAGCAGGTCGCAGAGGTTCTGCTCCTCCTGGTTGCCGTAGTCGGTGAACACGACCACGCAGGTGCCTTTGTTCTCATGTATGGTGGAGATGGTGGCTGCGTACAGTTGGCCATCCTCAGACCAGTAGGCACTGCAGGAGTCCCCGACATGCCACTGGAACAACAATTATTGTCACAACTCTGTTACCACTGTAATCCCTCCGATCCTTGTTGGGCAAGACCAATACACTGAATGGCGTGTACCTCCGCAATTGATTAATTGTTATTGCTCACCTCTTTTTCTGGAGGGAAATTACTTCTCTTTCTGCTTTGATTCTTTTTGTCGTTTTTCCGCTTCTTTCCCGGGTTGTCCTTGGTGGGTGGTGTGTCTTCTTCACCCTTAAGGGCAGTCTGGAAAAATAAACGTTTGACAGATAGGGTTTCCGATAATGTCAGAAACTTAACAGCTGATCATATTTGGAGATAGTGCTGTATGTTGTCCGTCGTCGATGCCAATAAGTTTGTGTAGGTGCAGTGGTACATGCAATGAGGGTGCAAAATTGCTACCTTGAAAGATGCAACTGCTTTATCGTAAGCCTTAATCAGTGCTGTGTCGTCCCATATGTCAGAATCATCACTCTGAAGAATAAAGACAATTACATATTTTGAGTGCTCGGCTATCAGCCGCTACCTAGCTTGTAGCTTGAGCAACAAATGCAACGTGACACCGAGGCCAATACATTTCTGCTACCTTTGTGTCTGCTACCCATGTTGGTGTTTTATCAACAATAGCTAGCTAGCTAATTTATTTAGGAAACCCCGTCATGCGCTAATGTTATACAGCCTATTTGTGCTAGCATGCTAACACAGCCCACATAACCGAATCATTTTAGCACACATGAAAGCTAGTTATAACTTACATGTCCTGCTCCACGGGCAAAAAGCACACCTGTGCATCCATTCGCCATGAAGACGCAGGCCTTTCGAAGATCACAGATTGCTAACACGTTAGCGAACTGCCTACAACAACAACTACACTGGCTGACTGCGATCTTCTGAGACAACGTGCGTCGCTGCCGTAAATGGTTCTTGATGACGAAGTAAAGCTGCGACAAACCCGTTGGCTTGGCAACAGGCAGACAGTTGACACCGTCCTTAGCCAGCTAGGAGTTGACGTTAGCTATCAAGCTAGCACTTTTTTGTTTGAATGTACTTGTTTGGTTTGAATGCATCGTTTTTAATGGTCTGTTAAAATGATAGATCCCTCGTTGAGTTCTTTAGGCGCCCACGTTGTCTTGGCTGCATCCAGCGACGGGCGCCATCCCCCAGAAAACATAATTGATGGGTGAGTTGTTAGACTACTGTAGCTACTGTACTCAGCTGTAGCTAGAGCTAGCTAGTTAGTTTTGTTGTCAAATATGTTTGAGAGTGCCAGTGGTTAACGTCAGTTAGTTGCATGACTATTTAAAACGAACCTGTCTATGCATTTATCCCTCACCATCAGAAACACCGAAACTTTCTGGATGTCCACTGGAATGTTTCCTCAAGAGTTCATCATTCGCTTCGCCCAGTCGACGAAAATGTCCCTTGTGACAATGCATTGTTTTAACGGTAAGCATCTTATTCAAGTATTGTTAAAATTCAGGAAAAGCCATGGATGAATGAGTTTTAATAGTGCCAGACGTATAGTAGCTATTTAGATACAATGTCATAGGTAGAAAAACATAATTCACTTATTTATGAACTGTAGGGTGAGAGTGAACTTTTTTGTGGGCTACACACCTGATCGAGAAAGCAGATGAGGAGAGACATTAGCTCTGATGACGAGGTGGACCACCATGTAACATTTATTTTAGGTAGTGTGTAATTGTTCCTTTATGTTCTTCATGTTTCCTAGTCAAGAATCTAAGAATCGAGAAGAGCATGTCAGAAGATGCTACCAACTTTGAGTTTGTTGCAGAGAAAGGTAATGTACATTTCACTCTGAATAATATTTCATTGAGCTGGATGGTAGATTTTTTCCTTCATAATTATATATTTTTTAACTCATCCCTTTTCAGAATTTGAACACATAGAAGGTAGCCTTCAAACAAATGATATTCCAGTGAGTTGGCTTCGATCTTCAGTATTCAGACGGGTCACACATCAATGCACTAGTAACTTATGCATAATGTTTGCTACATCATCTTCCTCTTGTCTGTTTACAGCTCAGTGGAACCAGTGCTACATACCTACGCTTCATCATCACCTCAGGATATGACCACTTTGTCTCAGTTCACAGAGTCAGTGTTGAAGGATAAATCGTTCCTCAACGTATCAATCAACAGTAGCTTCAAATTAAAGTATTTTTGTATGTATATCTGACACAATCTGCTCTGTTGTTTATTTCATTTTTAGTTTATTGCATAGATGGACCCTTTTTTGTTGCCCTTACTTAATGATAATGGCCTGATCTGAAATCTGGTTATTATGTATATAATGCATGTTGATTGAATTATCTTACAATTAAATACGTGGGATGGTAACTAGTGCCAATTTTAATATTTTTTGCGTAAATGCAACATATGGTGAAAGTGTGTGAGTTGGAATCTGAACAGTTCTGGCATCAATAGATTATTTACCAACCAACACCATTGTGCCAGGCACATTTATTGAACAGTGCCCTTGATAATTGCATTATATTGCAAAGTGATTTTTCCTAGATTTGGTGAATACACTGCAAGTGACTATATAACTATATTATATAATGTGTGTTTGTGAGGTAAATGGCATCTCTGGTGGATTTCCCTGGCTACTGGAACAGTAAATTTCCTTTATATGTTGCATTTCTAACCAATTGCTGAGTAAATGTACTACTCACAGGCTGACAAACACTCACAAATCCCCATACAGTTGACCTATTTAAGTTGGTGAGTTCAGTCTGTAAGATTCAAGTCACACTCAGCCTTGAATTGCTTCTTGCATAATTGGATGCATCTTGTGGAACTTTCCTTAAGACTAATAAAACTGTCAGTGCAATCCTAATTTGCCTCATTTAGTCCCTGATTTTTCACATTCCAACTATTCAATATTGACAAAAAATGTAATTTCTGTTAAGAACACAAGAGGTAGCTGTGTCTCTCAGACCCACTTTGAGTTACAGTTATATGCTACAGCTGAAATGGTTATTACGGAAGTATCTGAAGGGAAACTTGTTTAGAGTACGTCTGCCTGAAAATCTTCCACTGACGAAAGGTATGGGGAATCAGTTAAACCTGTTTACGTTGCATAATTGCATAAGTACAGTCAGTACCTCCAACCAGTAAGTAACGCTAAAATAAGGTAAGGACTTAAACGATCCGTTTAAATTATTAACTCTTTAAAAACAGGCGTAAGAAGTGATAGTTTAGTTAATTTAGCAAATTTCCACTCAAAGTGTAATGAATGTGGAAAGTGGTGTAGCCTATAATGCTAGGCTACTTTTTTAGGAAAGTATCGGGTCCGTCTATCTGGCCATAGGTGGATCAAGATAGCAATAAAACATTTAATTGCACCCTCGTCGTTTTAAACACTCTGTTATGAAAATGATCCTTCGAATGTTTACTTGTTATTTCGTTTTAGTCTCATCAGAAAAACAAATCACACGAAACACGGAAGTTTGTATGTTCATTATTGACCATACCAAGTGCATGCAAAGAAGTTACAATGCTAGGGGACACCGAGAAACGACACTGTAGGCTAATGCTACAGAGAGAGAGTCTGTCTGTGGGTTGCCAAGAAGTCAGGTTACAGGGTGTGAAAGACTTACTGAAAATCCTAAACAAAATGTTAAATATGCCTCTGCTCTTTGGCAGGACATCTTGCACTTCCTGCATCCAGAGCGAGAGGTTCCCTGTCTTCCAGCCTGCGGCCCTTCTCCGTCATTGTTCACCAGGATTGAAACAAGATCCTTGTTGAGCTATATGCACCACCCAGTCACTGAAGGTCTGAAGATGTACCTGTTCAGACTCTATGTGGTCTAAGCACTTCAGGCTATATAAGAACACCTTATATAACCCTCTTGAACACTTTAAAATATATTTTATACCTTACCAGTAAGTTTAAACAAGTCTGTTTTCCAAAAGGAGTTAAGAAATGGCGGCCAGAGCATTTCTTCCAGAGGAGGACCTCACCTGTCCTATTTGCTGTGACATCTTTAAGGACCCTGTCCTCCTGCCCTGTTGCCATAGCTTCTGTAAAGCTTGCCAGGAGGAATGGTGGCGACAAACAGGATCCCAGAGTTGCCCAGTGTGCAAGAAAATATCATCAACGGCAAACCCCCCTGTTAACCTGGCTCTAAGGAATCTTAGTGAGGCCTTTTCCCAAGAAAAAAGTCGGATAGCTGTAGAAGGATGTGACGTTCTCTGTAGTCTGCACGGTGAGAAACTCAAGCTCTTCTGTTTGGAGGATAAACAGCCCATCTGTGTGGTGTGTCGGGATTCAAGAATTCATAAGAAGCACGACTGCGTACCCATAAATGAAGCTATACAAGATCACAAGGTAAGGCGGAAATACTTGAAAATGTGTCTTGAACTTGAAGAAGAACTAAATTAGCTTATTTGGTGTACATTATATTTCTGTAGTGCAGGATATGGGTTTGTTTGGACAATTCTGTGAATGCAAGCGGAAATTCTAACATTGCACACACTCATACTGTTTAAAGCCACAAAGTTATTTTAAAATAGCTTGGAACCAAGTATCGGAGTAAAAAAGTATTTTTTTGAAACCATTTGAAATTGCAGGTTGAACTTCTGACAGTGCTTGACGATTTACAGTGTAAACTGAAGCTGTTCCATGAAGTCAAATTGACTTGTAATAAAACTGCAAAACATATCCCGGTAGGGCATTTCAATAATTATACAAATGTGTAATCTTACCAGTAGAAAACTTTAGCGCAGGGGTATTAATGCATTATTATAAATAATCAACTTCATCCTCCAGATCCAAGCCCAGGACACTGAGAGGAAGATAAAAGATAACTTCAAAAAGCTTTATCAGTTTCTTCGCAATGAAGAGGCAACCAGGATAGATATGTTGAGGAAAGAAGCGATGCAAAAGAGTCAAAGAATGAAGAACGAGATTGCAGAGGTAGACAGAGAGATAGCTTCCCTCTCAGAGATGATTAAATGCATATCTGACGAGGTGAAAGCCACACACATCTCCTTCCTGAAGGTAAATAATACTATATCAACAGGTCCATTGAAGTGAGTGCATTTTCTTGCTCCACATTATATAAAATGATCCATATTCCTTATTCCTCGGTAGAACTTCAAGGCTACTATGGACAGGTAAGTGATATATTTTTATATGATTCTATATGTGGTCCAACCCCATAAAAATTCAATGTTCTTTCAGAGCGTCTGCCAAGACCACCCAGCACAACCCCCCAAAAAGTTCAGGGTCGCTGATAAACGTTGCCAACCACCTCGGCAACTTGCCATTCACAGTTTGGGAGAAGATGCGAAACATAGTGACATACAGTGAGTATTTGGTTGACAGCAATATTTGCTTATCACAATTAATTATTGAACTGAACAGCAAGAGCAAATGATCCCATTATTTAAATAATGATAAGGCAATTTCTATAAAGTATATAAGACATTGGCAATACATACAGTACACAACAGTAGTAAGTGCGGAATATAAAAATGTTAATGAAACAGTGGAATGTACTGGGATCTACCTAAAAGAATCCTTTAGTAGATAAACATACTTTGTAGAAAAACATACCTTGACAATACCTATACATATCCCAGGTGTCAGTTGAATTTTCATTTTTACAATAGAACTACATAAGCACAGTGACATTATGTTACTCAAATGTTTACCCCTATTTGTTGTTCTCTGTTTAGGTCCTATCATATTGGACCCCAATAATGCTGCTAATTATATCTGTCTGTCTGAAGATTTGACATCTCTCAGCGAACGTCATAAACAACCATATCCTGTTAAACCAGAGGGGCGTAGTGATGGGCATGTACTGGGCTCTGAGGGCTTCAGCTCAGGGTCTCACAGCTGGGAGGTAGAGGTTGGGGACAGTTATTATTGGAGTGTAGGCGTGGCCACTGACAATAGCACCTGGGTTATCATGTATACATGTGATCATTATGTAGAAGAATCTACTGATAAGATGGGTTACACTGAGATTGGTATAATGTATGAAATTAAACCTCAAAGGATCAGAGTGGTCCTGGACCAGAACAAAGGCAAGCTGTCATTCTTTGACTCTGACAGTAACACACATCTACACACTATTTTGAGACCGTTCACTGGCAAAGTCTTTCCAATATTTTTGAATGGGTATGGGCCTATGAAGATTTTACCAATGAAGATCTGCATAACAGTAACACAGGCCGACAAGAGAAGACCTGCTCTTCCAAAGTAGCTACTACTCATACTGTATATAAGACTTACAGTGTGTAGTAGCTGGCACACAGAAATGATGTGTATGATCGCAGCTTGCTAAGAACATACATCCCCCTCAGTGGAATGTTGTGGATTACAATACCCCAAATTATGAGACGCATGAGGTAGATTCAGGATACTGTACATACTCTACTCTGGACACAGTTTATCCTAAGATTTAGGTTGATTCTATACTGTAAATTGTCAGGATTTGATCTATTTATCTATCAACCCCATCATGTTTAGTGGGCATGTTTATTTTCAGTTTGGATTAATGTATGTATTGATTTCATGCCCTCAAGTCGCTGTCAATTACTGTCTACTATCTTCTCTTGACAATTATTGGGTGCATTAATATGGGTGATTCTGTCATATTCATATTAGAATACTGAACTATAGGACTTCTGAATTTACTGCAGTTAATCCCTCTGATGTACAGTATATTTGCAACAAATATATACATTGTTAAATATATAAATTGTTAAATAAAAATATTTGGAGAAAATGGTGTGAATTAAACTTTATTGTTGATTATGTAGACAGTGAGGTTGATGCTGATGATTATTTCTGCAAAAATAAATGGGCAAAGTGTTTTAGAAAACATCTTAGTAGCAGTTTTAAATGTATATAATTTCATCCTTCTTAATTTAGTAAGAAGACTGAAACGGTCAACATGAATGATAACATGTCCTGTCCAGCTACATAAAAAGATAAAACTGAAGCCATACTGACTGAAAGATAAAGCTAATTAACTAATTAAGAACAGTGAGGTTTAAATTGGTATTCCTGCCCCCCCCTCCCCCAAGGACTTGAATAATAACTCCCTTATTGGAATAGGGACTTTTAGACCAGGCCATGGAGGGGGGGGGGGGGGTTACCAGATGGTTTCCTGGCCAACCATCAAGTCCCCCTGGACAAGACTGATATTCAGACAAAGGGCCCAGGCCCCCCCGATGCCTATTGAAGCCAGCCAGCGACAGAGGGCTGTGCCTAGTGGGACCCTGTGGGACTCCCTCCACAATTACATTGTTTATTATGGAACTGCAGAGGAACAATCTGTAGAGCCCTGGACCCAACTAATGAAAACACAACATATATTTCGGCACTGATTTAAATGTACCGTCTCTTGCGATGATTGCAGGGCAATTTCTTTCCTTTCTGCCGATATATAATGCACAGATTCCTCCTTCAGCCACCATATAAATGTGCATTATTGCAGCTATGGCAGCCGTAGCCTTTCTTTGTATGAGAACCATGACCCCAGCTTCCCTAATGTATTCACTGGCCATTGTGTTCCTGTTGGCTGGTCATCAGAATCACAGCATGATGTGGCTGCACTAGCACCCTATCCCGTGACGGCTGTCTAACTGCTGTTGTCCAATAACAACCCCTGACTGGACAGACAAGAGGTGCTGTCCCTCAATCGCATCTTATACTACCACAACAGACCTGCTCTACGTCTTTATAAAGAAGTTGTTATTATATAGTACTGTATGGGAGTCAGATGGCTGAGCGGTGAGGGAATCGGGCTAGTAATCCGAAGGTTGCCAGTTCGATTCCCGGTCATGCCAACTGACGTTGTGTCCTTGGGCAAGGCACATCACCCTACTTGCCTCGGGGGAATGTCCCTGTACTTACTGTAAGTCGCTCTGGATAAGAGCGTCTGCTAAATGACTAAATGTAAATGTATGCTCTTCCTCTTCTCTGGGATCAGGGTTTCCATTGGCTAGCATTGCAGGCCTGCCAGATCAGATAAAGATTCAAATCACTCGTCATTTAGACTTATTAAATTCTCATTCCGGTGGCCACATTGTTCCCATGCATGCCCCAACAATAAGACTTAATTTGATTTTATTTTTGATTGGCCCCAATCAGACTGGGCTCTGAGGTAGGGGACCGGGGAGGGGGGAGAGCAGTGGTCTCACAATAGGCTTGAGTGACATAACCGAGGGGAAGAAATCATCTTTTTCAAGCCAGGATGTCAGTTTTGCTGTGGAAGTCTTAGCCTCTAATTAGAGAGAGAGAGGGGAACTAATGACAAAAAACCACACTGACGCATAGACACTTGTGAACGTAGACTTTATTTCTGATACTAAAAACCCTCATCTGTGTCGTCGTGTGTACAGTTCGTGAAATAAATAGAGCAAAGGATATTGTGGCGGGCAGACACATTAGTATTCAAGTGGACTGATTGTGAAACGATGAGATATTGGATCCTAAGTTGTGAAATTCAGTGGCACGAGGTACATTCAGATCACGTTCACCCTCCTGTTCAGTCACAACGGACGTGTGCCAACGTACATTCTTTAGACATTCCACGTCATTTCAAACACTTAGCAATACAACACTGTGGCCTGCCGGCTTAGTCGTTAATATTAAAATAAAAATCTTTTATCTGAAGCTGAAACGTTTTACGGAGCACTCGACATGTGCAATATCACAATACCTCAAGTTGACAGCAGCTGAAAAACTGCCTGGAGGGATAAAAACATTTGCAAATGCTGCTGCCGTCCATTAAACATAATGGGTGACAAAAACTTAACGCCTGCTTTACAGTCCTGGGAATGATATAGCGATTTCAATAATACATGACCAGTTCACGAGAAATGATCTATCACTGTTATATTTCACACATCCATTGTTGAACCATCTTGATCATCTTAAATGGCTTTTGTTAGATAGCGGTGATAGATCATTTGTTGTCATGCTGCTTTTAAGGTGATGGTATGATTATGTGATGTGCTACCCTGTTATCGCAATGGATCAGGTCATGTTCATCTGTTCCTGAAGAAGGTAGTACCAGTGCTGATGTGACTCAAAGCTCGTTGCTCAAATCTCTGTGGCGATCATGTCTTCGTAGTGTAATCCTGAGCTATGGATGTCCAGGTCCAGGTCTGGCCGACTATCCAGCTCTGCAGTGAGCTCCTGCAGAATCCTCTCCAAGTCCTGGTTCTTCTTGTACATCTGCAGGTAGTTGATCTGGAGCTGTCTCTGGTACTTGATCACTCTGTCCTTCTCCCTGTTCCACGTTTGCCTCTCCTGCTCGAAGCTGTCGGCCAGCCTCTCCTGAGTCTCTCTCTCCTCCCTGAGCTCTCCTCTCAGTCTCTCCACCTCTCTCTGGAGGGAGTCCGTGGGCATGTGTCCCCCCTTATCCTCGGCCTGGCATGGGGCCCCGCTCTGGCCCAACTGTTGTGCGGCCTGGACCTGAGCCAGAGCCTGGGCCTGTTGTTTCAGGGCTTGCTGATGTCTCTGTTCTTTTGCCAGGGCCAGATCGTGCTTCATGCCCTGGATGTCTGTCTCCAGCTTGCCCACTTTCCCTCTCAGCAGGTTTGCCTCATTCTTCTTGCGCTGAAGCTCATTTTGGCATACCTGACAAAAGAATATAATATTTTTTTTTTACATTATTTGTTTGGTGACAAAAGCAGCCACGGAAATGTTACTCCCAATTTTGTTTAAACTGGCTCTGTACCTCAACTTCCACTGTCCGACAATGAATCCTTTCCTCGTGCTCTTTGTTCTGCTGTTCGAGAACCTCCATCTTGCCTCTGGTCTCTTTCAGCGAGGCTCTGAGAGTGACGATCTCGTTCAGCTTGTGAGCGACGTCCGCCTTGGAGTCTCTCAGCTGTTGCTTCAGCAGGGAAATCTCTCCCGTCTTCTGGCAGACCTGCATGCGGGCGGGGGGGGGGGGGGGGGGGGGGGGAGAAGAAAACAAAGTCACTTCCTGTCGCCTGCACGGGACGCAACACAGGTTCAGAAAACCATCGTCATCTGACAGGACGCACCTCCAACCCCGAACCCTCCATCCTGCCCCCACGATCGGGCCCAACCGGGGGCCTTCCCTGACTCACCTCCCACTGGGTCTCCTCCAGGGTCGGAGCCAGCTGCTCGGACTCGTACGACCTCAGCCTGACCTCCGCCAGCTCCTTTTCCCGGGCCACCTGGGCCAGCTCGTCCTGCAGCCTCCGCTTGTCCGTCTCCAGCTGGCCCAGCTGCAGCTGCAGCGCCTGCTGGCTCCGCGCCACCCGCTGGGACGCCTGGCGGAGCTTGGTGGAGCAGCGCTCCTTCAGGCCCTCCATCTCCTCGGCGCAGTAGCGCTGCTTCTCCTCAAACAGGCGGCAGGTGCCGTCCTCCTTGTCCTCGAAGCTCACCTGCAGCTCCTGGAGCTCCGTCTCGCGCTCCAGGAGGCGCCGCTCCAGACCCTCGATCAGCGAGTCGTCCGGGGTGATGGGCGAACGGAGGCCCCCGCCCCTCTCCTCCAGCAGGGGGCTGGGCGTCGGCTTGGAAGAGGACGGGGAGACGTTGGCGTTCGTCCCGCCGCCGCCGCCGCCATCGGCCGGCCCGAAGCCCCGGGTGCTGCTGGAGACGCAGTGCCTGTTGGTCCACGGGGGCGCGTTGGGCTGGGGGATGGGGGTCACGCCGGGGCCGCAGGCTGGGCCCCCCGCGTGGTGAGGCGGGGGGCCCGCCGAGGCCCTCAGGCTGCCGTTGGTGCTGTGAGTGGGCAGGCTGGACATGGAGTTCCTCCCCGAGTCCGAGAGAGTCCCCGAGAGGGTGTCCTGCTTGTGTCCGGGCGGGTCTCTGGAGGTCCTCTCGGCGGAGCCGAGGAGGACATGGTCCGAGCGGTCGATAGTGTCGGAGGATGATGTGCTCCTGGGGATGACAGGCTTGAAGGCTGTCGGGCGGATGAGTGTCTTCTCAATACTCTGGCGGAGGGACAAGTTACAACACAAGTGGTCGATCAATGAAAGTGTTTTTTCTCCTGAAAACAATCGTGTCTTTCATACGCCAAAGGCTTGTCTTGGTGCGACAAAGACAAAAAGGCACCAGCAGCTATGTTCTCCAGCTGTTGGGTACGTAAAAGAAGACAGCGATATAGCAGAGTCAAGCACAATACAAGAAACTGTCATATGGGGAAATGGGAAAGGGGAGAAGAGAAAATAAGTTTCACAGCGCCTGTCCCATCTGTGTGAACATCACTAGCTACATCCTCCTTCCTCCGCCGCCGCCACCCTCTGCTCCCCCTCATGTCCTGTCTGGGAGAAGATGAATAGCCCTACTCTGTGATATTAATAATGTGTGGCTCTGTTGAAGTGTGTGAGAGGTAAGCTTGTGGACTCAGCATTCCTGCCCAGTGACTTCATGCCTTCTGGTAGATTGGGATGCCTTTCCCTCCTGAGGCCTACAAGCCTATTCAGGGAGCTGGGCTTTGCATATCCCTGGCAATGGATGACATCTCTCTGAAGATCAAGGCATTCTTTAGTCATTAATCTTGAAGGGAGTTATTTGATTAAAAAGGCGAAGGCACGAATTTCAATACCGGTTAAGGTGACTGGGCGCTCTGCTTGTCTGATCTTTAACATATGAAATCTGTTTTCTCATCAGCTTTCAGTAAAGTACACACACTGCTGTCGTAGAAGGTTCGAGTGATAGCGCTGTTGTTGGGATGCAACCGTAAAGCCTGCTATGGTACCACCTCACCACCACAAACCTTTTGCTTATTAAAGTGAACAATCACCTATGATTAAAACAGTGGCTTACCCTCTCCAGTTTGCCTGACATAGGCAGCAGTTTAGGGGGCAGTCCCCCCTCGGGGTCCAGATTGGCCTGGGCCTCCCCTCCGTGGTCCTCCGGCGGAGCCGGGCCCCCTCTGTGGTGGGCCGTCCTGGCCTTGTGGCCCACCTTTATGTAGAAGAAGTCCTCGCTCCTGCCTGCCTGAAACTGGGACAGGGGTTTGGGAGCGTGGCTGGCGGAGGGGCCCTGGGTGAAGCCGTACCGCAACAGGCCGTCCACGCTGCGACTCGTCTTCTTGTCGTGGGCGCCCTTCCTCAGTCGCACCTCGGAAGCATGGCAGTGCTTGCTGTTGAGGCTGTGGCCGGATATTAAGCTGCTGACACTTCCCATGGTCCTTCAGTGAGGAGGAAAGTTCCGGAAAGGGTTAGTTGGTCTGGAGGAGAGAGCTGGACACATGGTTCCTGAGGGGAACTATCGACGACTCCATCTGCAGACAGGAAAACGGTCTGGATTAAGAGGGCTGGATTTCCAGGCAGCGTGTTGTAGTGGTGGTGTAGGTTACGTGTTGCGCAATCTGCCTACATGACCTGTCGTTTCTTTGTGCCCATTAGACAAACGAGTCATGATAAATGGGTAAAAAGTTGACACAATGAAAACGTTAATTGACAATATGACTTCAAGCTAGACTACACCCCTCACACATGGGAATAATTGTTCCCCAAAACATTCAAATGGTATGACCCATTTAAATGTGTTCTTTTTTTTCTTCCAGTATTACGTTCAAACTTTTTTATATGTTGTCCCATTTTTTAAGTTGAAGTTTGCAGTCTCTCCAAAGTGTTGTTTGTAGCAGATGAGGTTTACAAAGAAACAAACAAGCAAAACCTTGGTGGTATGCCTAGCTTTGTATATTCATCACTTGATCGTTCAGCCAGACACATATGACAAATAACCAGTTGGCTGTCCTCCTCCTTCAAGAAACAGCTCATCACATCGCAAGTACTCAACACTTGGCATGCAACCAAATGATGTCATTATGACTAGGCGTATTACATTGATTCTGATTCCCGTCAGTCTTGCGTGTTGATCGTGCTGCTCACATGAGCAAGAGAAATCAACAGCATATTCGAAAATCCTTTGCATAGAGAATAGTCGACAAATAAACCAACAATGCGGAAGTGTTTTTATGGAATATAACCTTGCATCCATTTGCAAATGCAGTTGGTTGTGTTTCACGCATCCATTGTACACCCATTCTTCTTTTTTGCGGAAGATACTATGGCCCAGATGTTACTGGCCCTGATCTCAATTCCACAGGGGAACAAAAAACGGTGCCTTTCAGTTTTCCCTTGTTAGGAAGAAGCAGAGGGCTCCAAAGTGACTGATCTGGTCTCCAGGCTCCCCTACCACCTGGTCCCCATCCCTTAAGCATCCCATAATATCCCCAGGAACAAAAGCCTAGCAACCGGCCAGCCATAATAACCACAGTTAGTGGTATGTGGTTGTGGGATAAAGCGTTGCTAATCATCTTTGTGGCTGAAAGAAACTGCCACTTTTATTGTTGTACATGATTGGAGCTTGGTGCCCAAGGAACGGTTTCAGTGACAGGAATTGTGACACGGATCATAAAATATGGCACGAGAACAATGATAAATAAACAAACAAACAAACAAAGAAAAGCCTGTAATTATTCACTCTGTTGTTCAGCTTGTCGTGTCAGTTTCAGCAATATAAACCAGAGCTACATTTTCAGTGGATAAAGAGGGTGGAATCTCCACCGACAGGGTGCATTTGGCCTTCATCTAATGCAGCCCGTCAACCGATAAAAATAGATCTTCTGTTTAATTCAAGACTGAGAACACACTGTAGGAAAGTAATGCATGTCTTCAGGGCTTGCACAGCGACGCCAGAAAACATGAATGGCTTTGATCCCTACCTGCGCAAGTACAAAACAAATACCACATGCCACTGATGTAAACAATCTCTGGCATCCCTCTGACTCACAGAGTCCCTTCCTGTGTCTGTCTGACGCTCTGCAAGTCTGTCCGCTACTACATCTCATCCATTTCTCGCACAATTATGCTCCGCAGTCATTACACTGGTGATAATAGATATGACTTACTGCCACAGCAACGTGTCCGTCTAGCAGGCTACTGCAAAAGCAAATCCCTCTAATCCTGGTGGCACTGAGAGACCAACTGTGCCGAACTGCGTGGTTTGCTGCCCGCGAGTCTGAAGGTGTGCGTGCATGTCCCTGAATGAACCACGCAGCCTGCGAGCACTATCTCCCCACCCAGGAACCCTTCTGAGGGGGTGGGTCTTTGGGCTGTCGAGCGGGACCGTTTTTTTTTTTGCATAACTGACATGTAAATTGCAGTGGGAATAAGGGGGGTTGTGTGGAGGTTGGGGTAGGGGGGGGGGGGAGAGGGGACCTCCTGAACCCCCCCCCCCCCCCCCCAGGGGAACGGGTGTACAACATGTGCTCCTTTGCACTGGCGTGTGCCGCTCAAGTGATTAACTCCTAGTCCTCACAATGGATCTTTCACGCCCCCACTGGCACCCCCGCTCGCTCCTCCTATCTCCCCCGACAGGCCCCCCCCCCCACCCCGCCCGTTCTCCATCGACTAACTGGGTAATAACACCCCCTCTGCCCCTCCCTCCCTCTCTCTCCTGCACCCCTCCTTGAACAAACACCACTCTGCCTGAAGAGAGAGTGGCCTCTGCCTCCTACTCTCTCCCTCCCTCCCTCCCTCTCTCTCTCTCTCTCTCTCTCTCCCTCCCTCTCTCCCTCCCTCTCTCCCTCCCTCTCTCCCTCCTTCTCTTTGTCTGTTGAAGGGTGCCGCTCTTTGTGTGGACTCCTCTCCGCCACACTCGATTCGTCCCCCAGCCCCCAAACGGAGCATTGCCACATTTGAGTGTTAAATAAATGGTTACTCTTTAGAGTGAGTGGCCCAGGCTCCGGGGCGAGTGATTTAGTACTACAGTGCTCAGAGAGGTTTGGAGCTGTTCTCGTGGCTGCTGTGCTAGCCTGGGCCTAGCAGGGCTCCGGCAACATAAGAGACTGTAGACAAAAGGGCCATTAGGCCTATGGCTGAAATACTGAAACAAAAGACCTTTGTGGAAGAATTGATATAAAATAGTGTAAATTTGTGCCAGGGGCTGTAGAAACAACAGTTAACAATACACTGCCAAAATGAATTAGTAAAATATTATTACAATGTTCGGTATGGATTCTTTGGTCTGATATTAATTAGATCAAGACAATATTATAGTCACAGATGGTTCATTATTGATTAGCCTAGATGATATCCATTACGAGGTCCGAGCGAAAATATTGACGCGTTCAAAGTCATCTTTAAATACACAACAAACTCGAACAGCAGTTTGGAGAGAAAAAAAAATCCTTCAATACTGAATGCTCTCTTTGATGTTCGGCCTAAGAGGATGTTTAATTCTATCCTTAACTATTCTCTGTAATACCCAAACTGTGAAAGATAGTCAGTCGGATCAGTCACATTGTTCTCCCCTGAAGATGTTTTTGTTCAAGTTTGGCTAACCCCACTCTTTTGCCCTCTACCATAACTTTACGTATTTTGTCATTGCCAATTTGTCTCTTTATTGGGTAATTATATCATTATGATGGCGAACATTGCTTTCAGTACTTCATCTTAGTTTTATAGTCAATAAAATGTGAAACAACCGTCTGGACCTTCTAGACAGCCCCGTGATTTAACACCCTCAGTCACTGCTGGAGAGGGGCTAGTCTCTGGGCTGGCTGGACGTAAAAGTGTGTGTGTATGTGTGTGGGGTGTGAGGGAGGAGAGGGTGTGAGGGAGGAGGGGTGGGTGTATGGGGTGTGAGTGCGCGTGTGAGGGAGGAGGGGTGTATGGGGTGTGTGTACGCATGTGGGGGGGTGTGAGGGAGGAGGGGGTGTGTGCGTCCCCAACCCCCAGCTGACCTATGACACAAAAGACCCCGCTGCACAGAGGGCCAGCTGAAACGAAGAAACACGCCGCAACACGCGGCATAGCCAATCCATTAGCACAGCCGGGCCCAAACACTACAGGCCTTATAAAGATTCATACCTGTCTCCCGGTGGCCATTGTGTGATCCTACTGTACTATTCCTCGACAGCCACAGAGCCAGATGGAACCTCCTCATTAACAGTCTTCATATGGTAATTCTTCGCAGCTAGATTCCTCCATTCATTATAATAGCTGGCCCACAACATGTGTTCCTTATGCACAGCCATAAAATCTAAATAATAAACTCAACCTATTTAAAGTCTATTGTTGACGGCTGTGATCATCCCTTCCTTTCAACTATATAGCAGATATATTAAGACAGTAATACAGCATTCTTTGAAAACTGTTGCTATGCTAAGCCTGTTGCTAAAAATGCAAAGCCTGTAAATGCTAAACCCAATTGGATTCTGGTTGTGTAAAGTGGAAGAGAAAAGGAGAGATTATGAGGTGCTACACTTTTAGCATCTGCGTGTGTCGGCCTGATCCCGCCAAGGACCAATCTGGAGAGGATAGAGAAGGACAATACGTGGCATCAAAAAGGCCTTCAGAGTGCTTGGGTGAATTATTGACTAGGTTGTCCCTGTCTCTCTCTCTCTCTTTTCCCCTCTCTTTCTCCTTCCCATTCTTTCTCTCTTTAACTTTATCTCTCTCTCTCTTATTCTCTCTCTCTCTTTTCCCCTCTCTTTCTCCTTCCCGTTCTTTCTCTCTTTAACTTTATCTCTCTCTCTCTCTCTCTCTCTCTCTCTCTCTCTCTCTCTGTGTGTCTCTCTGTCCTGCTCTCTGTATCCTTTGGTTTTCTCTCTCTCTCTGATTTTATCTCTCTGTCTCTGTTTCTCCATTTCCTCCCCTCTTTGTCTCTCTCCCTCCTGCTTTCTCCCTCTCCTCCCTCTCTGACGCCGGTCAGAAACCCATTGTCTTCTTGTTGCTGCTTGTCTCATCCACCCACTGTGTCTGTGCGGGACATCTGCTAATGCACCTTGGTAAATTCACCTTCCATTGTGATTGATGGTTTGGGAAGACACACACACAGACACGCACAGAAACAGACACACACACACACAGACTCAGGCGCCGACACAGGCATTGACACACACATATACACACACTCCCCCCCCCCCCCCACACACACAAATGCACTGATACACATGCAGAGACAGAGCATACAATGGCAGCAAATTGGATAATCCACTTAGAGCATTAGTAAGAAGACTGTGAGTGAATGAGCCCTCTGAGCTGAGAGGTGAATACCCCCCCCCCCCCCACTCATTATTCCCAACCAGAGAAGAGGGCTTAAGCTCCAGACAGTTTTGTCTGTCTGTGTATGTGTGTGCAGAACTATGTTTGAGAAAGAAAAAGGACGACGTGTCCAAACTTTAACCGCAAAGTCCGCTCACATGACTACTTTTAATTAGGAACTGGGATCGTACTACACTCGTCGTGTTTCAACAGCACGGCGACGGTCCCATGCCAGAGATCCCTCACAGGAGGCGGGCTTAGCTTTCGCGTCAATCAACCTGCGAGACAATCTCACAGCCCTTGAGTGGGGCTCAACAGTCTCTTCAGTGGATTACAGAGCAAGGTTACGCGAATAGTCGAGGTGAAGAGTGCATGAAAACACTCGATTCAATGCCGGTGGCCTTTCAACACATTGGCATGGCCCCTAGCTTGTCCATCTTTAGCTTTTAATGGGAGCCACCCATTGAAGTTAGCATGCTTTCAGGTTTGTATTCAACGCATCTAAATGAGATATTAGGCTAGGAGACGATCAACCGTTGCCGGGGCTTCCATTTGACTCATTGTGTTCTGGGTATGCAGTCAATGACTAACACAAGGGGAGCCATTAGCATACATGTGACAGCTGGTTAGTGCGCTCAGGTAAAATGTGTCTTTAATGGAGTCTAAATAATGTCCCTGACCTCTAAGGCAAAGCTGCGAAAGTGACGCTTGTGAACGAGCTAAGAGCAAGCAGGTTCAAAGTTTCAATGTGCTTATACATTTCCCCATCGAACCCCCGTCGTCACTGCCGACCAATTAGCGTCCAATAGCTGTACGCTTCACATTCTCAAGCACTGGAGTGCCTGGAATAGTTCCAGAAACTGTTTTAGAGAGTTGTGAATGTCCATTAGGTGCAACAGATCAGCATGCTCTTACATCATCGTGAAATATTGACCTCTCAGGCTTTTGCCATCGAGTTAGACTCAAAATGACAACGTGAAAATGCATTGAGACATGCAGAAGTATTTTGATTTTTTTTTTTTTTTTTTTTGCCATGTTGCCATTCCCCATGGGAAGTTAGATCTTGCATGTCGTTGAAGTGAATATGTCGAAATTCAACTTCAATTTGTATATGCTGTTTGTATAAAAACACTGGAATTGGTTTTGAACCATCTTCCATCATCCACGGGCCCTGTCCAAGATCTGTAGGCACAGTCAAGCAGGCCTTGTGTGGGTCTTAACAGAATGTTCCAGAGATAGTACGCTACATGGCTGTTGATATGACATCATGGAGGGATGACACACAGGAACCATGTGTGTTTCTCCGGCTATGAGGCCAGGTCGATTGTTACGTCTGGGCTGGTGGAGAATCAGGCTATTGTTCCTCGTCTCTGGCCTGCCGGCTGAAGACGGTGTGATAAACCTGTCAAACTGGAGCAAAACCATCTCCTATAATCTGAAGTGGTCATTAGTCACACACACACACATACACATACACGCACACACACAGATAGCTGGTTGCTGAGAGGTATTCCAAATGCTCTATGTGAATAGAATACTTGTGCGTGTTCCCTGACTGTCCCATGTTAACTGTGAGCCTGGTCACGTCTGTTCCCTAGGTCAACCTTAAGGAGTCAAGCCAGAAACATCACAATAACAGCCCTTCCCATTAGCGCTCCCGTACAGTGATATATTGGCCTGTGATGTATTTGTCGGTTGACATTTGAAGTTCTCTTTGAGTACCAGTAGCCTACTGAGGCCTATTGATTTGCTGACAGACGATCAATGTGCATGACCTGTTTAGGAGGTGTGGACTCGCTAATGGCAAGAATCTGAACAACAATACCCTCACCGCAGCATTTGCCAGTCTGAGCTCGCGCTCCGCAGACAAACCGTATTTGGGTATCTGGGCCAGCTATTTTGGGGAGCGTCTTTTTTAGCAGGTTTTAATGGTTTCATCCCTACACTGCCTGCAGCTGGAACACCAAGCACGGCGAGGACGAGAGCGCCTGCTCTGGGGAGCACCCCGTCCTCTCTGGTTTCTCTCTCCCCACACCCACTCCCCCTGGTCTGTCTGTCGGTCTCTCCTCCGCCTCCCTTGGAGAAAAGCCGGGCTGCATTCGCAAAGGCTGGCGGGCGGGGGGGGGGGGGGTGAACATGCCTGGACAGGTGCCCGGGTTCATCCCGCTGTCTCAGTTAGTCATCGTAGCCTGCGTGTGTAACCCCACCTTGCGCAGCCACAGGTTCCACCACATAAACAAGCCCGTACGAAGGTGCCGCGGCCCTGTCGGTGAACTGACATAACTTGGCTGCACGAAAAGGGGAGGGTGGCTTCAAATGAGCAGGGAGAAGAGGTTCGGAGAGATCGCACACACCACACCTAGGCTGTCGTAGCTGTTTTGGGATCGCACAGGGACACTCTTACGCCACGGGAAGCCGTTTTATGTTCACCTGCTTGGCCCTGGAAACGCCATCAAACACTGTGGGGAGACTGAAGCTGGGAATGACTCTCTCTCTCTGTTCAGGTGGAACAGGAGTTGAACAGTTACAGTAGTTTCTGTTAGAAGTGGAACTCCAGAATGGAGGTAGTCTGAGTCTGAATCCCATAAACAGTTGTGTGCAGCACCTGAGTCCAAAGCCAGCCGTTTCTCCGCTTCATTTGAATAACAAATGACTTCTGTCGAATAGCACAAGACGGGGAAAAAAAAGGAGCATTTCCCCTATTAACCGTATTGCATGCGCCTTTGAAATCGTGACACAGACCACTGAGCAAACTTGACTTTCCATTTAAATGGCATTACCTGTCCGTAAGCCCACGGGCCAATCTATATGAATCACTGGTGCCCTGTCACGTCGAGTAAAGCAAGCGTAACCTTCCAGCCGGAGGTACCGTGACTTACCTCCTCCTCTCCTTCACGGTGCTCTTCCCCCAGGCCGGTGTGCAGCCGTCCGTGCGCTGGGCGACTGTGTTCGGGAACCACGGCCGGAGACAGCGGCGTTGAGGCCCGAGCGGCTGTTTACCGTTCCGCCCTTCCTCCTCTCGCTCCTCTCCGTCTCCCTGGATCCCGGAGCCCGAGTGCGTCCCATCTCTCCCAGGAAGCGAGCGCTGTCACATTCCTACGTCGAACGCGTACCCCCCCCCCCCCACCACCACCCTCCTCCTTTTCTCTCTCTGTATCCTTGTTTTCTCTCTCCAACTTCCCTCCCACTCTTTTCCCGCTCTATCTCCGCCGGCTTCTCCTCTCACTCCCACTCCCCTCTCTCCCCCCCCCCTCTCCCCTCACTTTCTCTCCTGACATCCCTATCTCCAGCTATATTTCTTTTTTTTGTTTTCTCTAGTCCCCCTTCCTTCTCTCCTCTCTCTACTCTCTCTCTCTCTCTCTCTCTCACCCTCCCTCTCCCTCCTCTTGTTTTTCTTTTTTGCTTTCCTTCTCTGCCCTCTTTCCATCAACCAGTTTCTCGTTCTTCTCTTTCACGCATTCTTTTTAATTCGGGACTCTATCTCTCTCTATGCCTCCCCCTTCTCCTCTCCACTCCTCCTCTTCTCTCTCTCTCCCTCTCTCTCCCTCGATCTGGCTCTCAGCCCAGAGGTCCTGCTATCCATCATATATCACTTCACTGCCTCTGTGTACCCACGTACCATCAGCCCACTGAAGCAACACAGTGTGGCTTCGGCGTGCGCGTGGGAAACGTGCGCGTGTTGGCGAACACGTGTGTATCCTCCCGCTCGAGGGCACGGCGATGGCATCTATAGCACCTCGTTATTTGTAACGTACAGCGCATTACGCCCTATTCGTAAACCGTGAAAGGCCCCTCGGAATTCGATTACAAAGCAACCGCGACGCTGGCTGCTGTGTTATGCTACACAATAACACCGTGTCACAGTCAATAAATAGAGCAGGAACGGGGAAAAAGCTTCCCTCGGTGGGAGAGTATGAATGATGATAATATGGAGCCGGGGCTGAGGCAGTGAGTCATACCTGCTTGTATCTCTGCGCTCCTGACTCGCTGCATTCAGATACCGAGGACTCGACCTGCCTCGCTGCCTCCCTCTGCTCGCCTCAATAATTTACACGCTGCAGATATTTTGGGTTTGCGACGCTTGCGCGCGCGGAGAAGAGGGTTGGGGTTGTGGGTTCACGTTCCCACCGTTTAAACAACTCCAGAAACCTCTATTAGTACACCCGTCTTTCCAGCAAGCTGCAGAAGAGATTTCAAAATTAAAAACAGACGCGTGCTGACTCTCTGGCAATTTAACAGCGAGCGAAAGTTTCTAAATTGCTCGCTCGGCGTGGGGACGGGGGAAACAACCAAAACAATAGAGTTCTTTTGCTGTCTGAGCACGTTGTGGTCGGATTGTTTGTCGCTGGCTGCCCTCATGCCCCCGGTGTGCCAATTTGTCTTGAAATGATATTCCCTCCGTTGTCTAAGATAATGATCAGTAATCAAGAGTAGGGAGCACAGCCAGTATGTGGTGCTTCGTGCTGAGTGGGCCTCTGTGGTTGCATCTGTCTCCTGTCGGCAGATATAGGCCAGCTCCCTGTCCTGCTGGCCCTAACCAAGGCCAGTTCCAACACCGAGGATCTAATTAGGAGATACACTCTGTGTGTGTGCGCGTGCGTGCGTGTGTGTGGGAGTGTGTCAATGTGTGTGCGGGACCGAAAGTGTGTCTGCGCGGGGAGTGAGTAGCATGTGTTCGCGCATTCTTGTGAGTGTGTGAGCTTGTGGGTGAGTCTGTGTGTGTGTGTGTGTGTATGTGCCTGTGTGTGTGTGTGAAGAGGGTGAATGATAATGACAAGGGATCGGGCCTCACACGCCTCATTTCCTCAATGTCAGCCAGTGCAGTCGGTCAGGCCACTATGTTGTCTCTGATTAGAGACTACCACCTGGGCTCTCTGTCTCTCCAGGCTCCAAATCAGAGCATACGCTCCCCGTATGCGGACACACACACACACACACACACATCGCGCCACCGAAAACACACACCACACATACACGCACACATGCACAAACATCGCACGCGCACGCACGCAACAACGCCACACCACCAAAACCACGTACCACACCCACACACACCACACCACATCGCACGCGCACGCACGCAACAACGCCACACCACCAAAACCACGTACCACACCCACACACACCACACCCACACAGACCCACACACACCACATACATACACACCCACGCACGCGCACACGCACACGCACCCACACACACACACACACACACAGTGTGTGTTCTGTTCTTTCACTGAGCCAAAGTCAGGCTTTGATATGCCTGCCCTCTTATTATTGTGCTATCTGAGGTGCAGGCTAGGCCCTCTGCAGAACCTGTTTGTGCACCTTTAGTTCAAAGGCAGGTTTGGAGGTGGAGGGTTTTTGTAACTGCGAAAAGGCTTATTATTCTCTGCATGTTGCAGCTAGCTCCTTTCTGAGGGATTGATGTGTGTGAGGGGGTGTTCAAATCCTCACCGAACCAGTGCCGTTTTTAAAAGCAATCACGACAAAGCGCCAACGCTGTTGCGGGGATGACTTACACGTGTTTTGTTTGTGAGGTCTTGTTCTGGGAAACCAGAACCAGGTCTGCGTCATCTGACTGAAGGAGAGAGCCTTTTGAAACGTGCGAGCCTTGTGAGTATATGTGTGTATCCGCCCCACATCAGAAGACACACGTGCACGTATTCTGACATGCACACACACACACACACACGTATATATTACCCTCTGTTCAGGCGAAAGAAAGACCCATCGTTGTGTGTTTGACCCTGCTGGCTAACAGCCTTGACCCTGGGGAGGTGCCCTGTGATGGGGTGGCTGACCAGCCGACAGGAGACAACCGAACGTCCGATTATACATCTGGACCTGTGCGAACCACCCTAAATCGGATTTGGATATTTGGGCTATATAGAACTGGCTTGGTCTGAGTGTTTGCACATATTGTTTTTGGCAGGGTGGAGGTGAACAGCTGTAGCAGCATAATTCTGGGGAGGCTGAACAATGGGTTGGGAGGGAGGGAGGGAGGGAGCGTGGTGATTACTGTCATTTACTCTGGGAAGAGACCGTGTTTGCTGTATCAGTGTTATCGCTAACATAGCAGTTATGTTATTGGCGTCGTCGAAGATGACGAACCTCCGCGCGCGGAAAATGTGCAACGCAACAGATTGGGGAGGGCTTCACGGCGTAATGGCTAAGTGCGAAAATGTGCAATTATGTTCCATTTTAATTAGTGCGTAAGTGCTTTGTGCTCTGTGGGAAGCTCCCCCCCCCCACTGCCCCCTTCCACCCCCCCCCCCCCCCACACTGCCCCCTTGCACCCCCCCCCCCCCAACCCCCGTCGGGTCATAAACAGGTAGAAGTGACATCGAAGCCCCAGTTTAATTACAGCAAACGGCTCCCGATGCTCTCTCTGTCTCCATCCTGGTGTCCCCCCCCCCCCCTGCTGTCGCTCGAAGTGGTCTGTGGGCATTACACCTCTCCTCTCCACAGTCCCTTTGGTGAACTTCTAGCCCTGGAGGGCGAGTCTTGCTTAGACTCCTTGATCCGCCCGAATCGGCGCTGCTAACGAGCACGACGGCCTTCGTTGATCCGATAGTCTTGTTTTGTCGTCAAACTGTTCTTTTCTCATCCGCCGTGGCTGACAGCTCTGCCATGTTCCCGCGTGTCCACCTAGGGCCAGGTGAAGGGCCGGGTACGATAATATTGACAGGGAGAGCACTCAGACTAAGATAAACGACAGTTCTGGGAAGAAAGACAGGGAGATAGCGAGACGAGAGGGAGGAGAAGATCGAGTGAAAGAGCGAGAGGGAGGGAGAGTGCGAGAGAGAGACAGTGTTTGAGTGGATGTGTGTGTGAGAGAGTTAGAGAGAGCGAGAGAGAGAGAGAGCGAGAGAGAGCGAGAGAGAGAGAGAGAGAGAGAGAGAGAGAGGGGGGGGGGGGGAAACACTGTGGAGACAGCAAGATAGAGAGAGAAAGAGAGAAAGAGAGAGAAAAAACCTGAAGAAGCAGGCAGAGGGAGCAGGGGGCCAGGTCTGGGTAGAGAAGTAGGACTTGAGCCTGGGCTTTATTGATTTGGCTGCCTTTGTCTCGGGGGTCCCTTAGGACATGATGCAAGGATGATATATGGCTGCTCTATTTTCTATCCCCGCTCCAGGAAGGGGGACAGAAGTCCGGTACACAGACCACAGGGACCTCTGCCTCCACGGCAACGTCAACAGAGGGCACCCCCGCTACACTGAGAGCCAGCAGGGAGTAGGGGTGTGTGTCACGGCTTATTTTGTCCCCCCGGTTTTAGCTGTGAAACGAGGCCAAAATGTCACACGCAGGCAGAGAGCACGACTGCACTCAGGTCTACAAGTGAGCTGCCTGGTGACCCACATTTGAGTAGCCCCTCAAGCTGAAATGGACAAATCACCAGCCCGAGCTCCTGAGGAAGAAGGATGAGGGCAGGGAGAGAAAAAAATAATATTTATATATAAAAGGTTTTCTTCCTGGCCTGAATTGAGTCAAGTTGTGTTAGATGCCAAGAGTGAGTGCATACACGTTAACACTTCAAAGCTGTGTGACTGCTGTTTCTCCCCGTGCAAAGGCAATTTGCTTTCCCCCAGAAGTCTTTCACCAGCAGCATATAAATAAGCTTGCTGGAAGCGGTTGCAGTCCTGAGTAGACAAGATGGTTGCCTGGGTCGGACGAGGACAATGAAGTTGTCTTTCAACTCCAGAAAGAATGGGCAACGGAGATGGATAGACGTACACACTCAGATGCACACTCACTCTCACACACACACACACACACACACACACACACAACGTGTGGTGGTAAAGGTGTGTGAGATCGCCGAAGCCGACCCACGCGCACGCACAACAACACATGCTCTGGAGGTCTAGGATATTCACCTCTATGCTATTAATTGGGTTGTAAATTATGCAGAAATGGGTGCTAAGGTGAACCTTACTGCATATTGATGGCTTAACCCATTTCACTCGGGTGCACCAGCTGCAAGAATTTGCATGTGCACGTTAATTGGAGGAGGTGATTTATAAAACACCCCTCGCTCCATCTGCAATTATCAGAGCAATTGCTCCTGTGTTCGGCAGAACCAGCATGGACAACCCACGACTCAATCTGGACTGTTTGGGGGGAATTTGAAAAACCTGACCCAAAGTCACAACTAGGAGATCACACTCCATTGCACCAATGGGAGACTGCCCCCTATTGGTGCCCCCTGGGTCCTAATGCAAAGACCTAACATAGTTGAGAGAGCCACTTTGACAACTGCCTACCTTTCACAATTAAAGTCATTCATCTTCTCTCCTTGTTAATACCGAAACAGATAATGATTGTGATCATTCTCATAACTGTGAGAAGGGGATTTAGGCAGATGTTAATGGGAATTTTATGGAGTGAAACCGAGCTGTAAATTGCTAGAGGAGGTTGATCACGCAGTGGGAACAGACCGCAATGGCGCTGTGCTGACGTTAACTCAGTCTTTCCAGTCGTTTTTTTTTTTTACAAGAGTTGAGGCACAGCTTCAAACTTTCCCAGGTGTTGGTTTGGTCCAGGAAGAGGGTCAGCGTGCAGCCTCAGAGGCCCAGGGCCTTGTTGACCTTGTTTCAGCTTGAGGTGCTTTTGGGGCCCACAAGGGGGCACTGTTTACCTTTACTCGTTTCAAACTCATCACTTTTGCCACTTTTTTATGTTCGCTCCCAGATGATTTTACTCATAAAACAACAATCTGCAATTTCTTGTAAGAGAGAGAGAGAGAGAGAGAGAGAGAGAGAGAGAGAGAGAGAGAGAGAGAGAGAGAGAGAGAGAGAGAGAGAGAGAGAGAGAGAGAAAGACAGACCGAGACAGAGTGAGAGAGAGAGATGGAGAGACAGAGAGAGAGAGAAAAGTGCAGCATATTAACAGCAATGAGCCTCTCTCCCCATAGTTAAATTAAGCGTGTTGGTGCAGGGGGCAGTCCTATTGTGTTTGCAGCATGGAAGTTCTGTGTTAATTTCCCCACTCAGTGGTGAAGCAGTCATTATCTGACAATGGGCATCTACAATGGATAATTATCCAAGGAAGGATTTCAAACTGGGGAGGACAACCGGCTGCTGTATGGTGTGTGTGTATGTGTTTGTGCGTGTAACGGGGTGGGAGTCTAAAACTGCTATTACAGTTCTGTCTCAGCTCTCAAAACAGCAGTAGCAATTTTACCCCCCTCCTTCCTCTTCCTTGAAAAAAAGCCTTTTAGCATGAACTTCATTGTTTTCACTTATCGTCCTCAATCACAACTCAGTTCCTCCACGCTGGCAGGAGAAAAGTAGATAATGGAGGGTGCTATTTTGTGTTGGGGGGGGCTCGTACCAAGCTGGCCGTGTGGCGGAAAAGAACTGTCTGGATTCAGACGAGTGTGCGGCCTCCTAGTCGCCCATGAATTAATGTCAGCAATTACTTGCTTTGGTGTTAACGTGATTACGGTGGAGCAGTCGGCATTGTCTTCTTGCTGTTATAGAGTCGTCTGCAACATCAAGTCATCTGGAGAGACGGTGAGTGTTCGTGACGGGGCTTTGACATTCGACTGGGGACGGGGGGGGGACGGGGTGGAAACGAGCGATAAATGGGAGGTGTCTCGACCTCATCGCGATCAAGATCATCACGTTCTGTCAATCACGGCGGGGCTCGTAGCTGCGTATCGACTGCCGGCGCGGGGATCTCTCTGACCTGAGGGAGACGCCTCCACTCCCAGCATCGGTCTCACTCTCATGTGCCTCTTCTGGCTTTTTTCTTCTTCCAGTGACGGTCACGCTTAGGTTTGATCCCAGATCTGCTCGGACGCTCCTTGACCCCCAGAGCGAGGCTCAGAGCCCTCCACACAGCATGCCCCCTCAGAGCTAAACGACAAAAGAAACACCCCGCTGCTCCAATATGGGCCACAGATGATAGCATAGGACCCGGCTGGAACCCTGTTGTGGAGAGCCACAACACTCAGGATTGCAACGCTATGCCTTGCTGCTGCCCTGACTCAATTCAGTCTAATTGGCGGTATATATGGGTCTGCAAATGCAGGAGATTTCCAGATAAGTTGATCTACGTGAGGCCTGGTCCAAGTTAATGTTGGTTAGGCTAGCGTCAGTCTCTGTGCCTCCTCCCTCTGGGTGATCTTATTAGATCTGCGAGAACCGCTGACGCTCTTAGGTCCACACGGAACCCAGAGACCAGAATTTCCTCGGACGTACAGAAAATCGTTGGGAATTGGAATGACAGTGTCTGTTTAACTCACAACGACCGCTCTGCATCCTGCCAAAGCTCTTCACAGGTGGAGTTTGAATCACAGCAAATTCAGGTGATTCTGCAAAGGGAAAACATTCAATCTGGCCTCACTCATTCTTTGTGGTCAAGACTGGCCACAAATGCCACTGTTTGCCAGCTGGGCCATTATTCAGTGTCAAATTCATCTGCATCCAGATATTTTTCAAGGCAGTTTAATCATTTTAATTGAGTCACCACTGTACATCTGTAAAAAAGGAGTCATGAAGGTTCTGAATACTGAAGCTTTAGATAAAGTATATCTGTGCGAATATGAACTGATAGGGCTGTACTGAGGAGATGGTTACATCATGGTTGTCAAAGTTGAGAAATCTTTGAAACTAAGAAACAAGAACAAAAAAAGTCACCTGTCAAGAAACAGTTTCAGTGGGCAATTCAATAAGAACATGCCCGGTACGAAATGGACGTTTGGCAATTATTGTTTCTGACAGTTCCCGCTTCCATTAACTGCACGTATCAACAGGCAACCGCTGTTTCATTCTCGCTCACCTGACCTTGTCGATCCATTATCTCCCACGACGTCTCCTCTTCCACTACCCAGGAGTCATGCCTGGCCTCTCCTTCTTTCTACACTACCCCTTCCGAAAGAGCATATGCAACTGTCAGAGGAGAATGGGTCTGTGCTTTCCACAAACATCAGAATTCATCCTCCAGGACTAGAGATGCATGTTGTACGTTCTGTATTGATCGCACTCATTATAAGCTTCCGGTGGCGATATCGCTGGTTAACAATGTGGTAGTATCGAGTTAGAGAGTCATCAGGGAAGTGGTTCTCTTGACCGTGACTTATTTTGCCTGTTTCAAATGAAAGTCGGGCTTTTTATTCACGTGTATATGTAGCCCTTGACCGGTTTTATTTGATCCTGTTGTTATGTGTCCAAAAATGCATATGGAAAATCCATAGTATGTTTAGGCCATCTCTTCAAGACCTATCTGTAATCGAGCTACATCTAAAGAGTCAGCATATGGGATGAATTATTGAGTCATACCCCCAGGATCATATTGTTGTACATGGGTGTGTGGGCATCAGTATTCAATGAGCTACAGGCAGTGGTAGGGAGAGAGCGAGAGAGAGCGAGAGAGAGAGTGAGAGAGGAGAGAGAGAGGAATATCTTCTGGGTCTCGTCTCTCTCACACACACTTTCGCTCTATTTTCTTTCTCTTCCCTTCTGTCTTTCTGTTGTTTTGTTTTTTTGGACTCTCTCTCTTTCACACACACACACACACACACACACACACAAATAACCCCTGTCTGATACCAAGTTGTAGAAGGAGGTGTTTGGACCTGACAGTTTGTTTGTTGGGCACGTCCTACCTCTACTGGAGGATTCCCCAGGGGCCGGGGGGGGGGGGGGGGGGGAGCGGGTTGTGGAGCAGAGCTCACTTGCCAATATCTTGTCTTTGAATACAAACCTGTTCACCTCTGGGAAGATCTGTCCCCCCCCCCCCCCACCCACACACACCAGGCTTCGGTGTTCATCTTATTGGCAATCCACAGTACATCGTGTTAGGCTAGAACAAAGGCCCAGGGGCCAGACCTAAAAATACGGGCTCCGCACTCTCGACGGCATCAAGGTGAGATTTCCCGGTGCTTCCTGCGAGAGCAGCCAGAGCTGGCCAATATTCACCTCTCAGCCCGACAGCTTCCTGTTCTCGCTTCCCTTAATCCCTCAATCCTGCTCTTTGTATGTGTGTGTGAACACGCCGCAGTAACAGAGCAAAGTAATCATTTTTTAAATCAACAGAGTTGAACCGTAATGACGAAACGATTGGCCACTTTTGGATTGACAATATATCACCTGTCTGTTCATATCGATAAAATGTAATTTTCATTATGGTAATGAACTCTTATCAATATTTATCGATATCTCGATACGTCATCTCAGAGTATGAGTTTCCTAGGTGGCCTTGTCATAGCCTTTTATGAGTGATGTCACTCCATTCAACATGTCATCTAGAAGACATAAACCTGGGTCTAGGAGTTTTCTCAGAGTTTGGGTTTTGCGGACCACTTCAATATTATATATATTCACATAATTCATTAATATTTTTTTTTTCAGCATTGGATATGATCTGACTTTTCACAGCAGGCCATAAATAACGTCCACCGATGTGGCAGGTTTGCTAGAGCAGCAAAATACTGTGTTTTACAGTAATTGATGAAGCACCAGTGTACAGTATTTCACATCCTGGGTAATTTCCTAATTGGTGGGGAGGTAGTCAAGTTACTGCCCTGCAGTATCCACTCGGCCAACACTTAGTCATCAGTGAGTTTGTTCAAACAGCGAGGAGAGACATTGTGAGGCTGTTTTATAGATATAGGCGCACTGTACCTCTGAATTTTTCATAACGAGGTTTCTGATTATATTTTTGAAAGATTTTCGCCGGACTCACTTTGAATCAGGGATGCAGTCCATTGAGGTCGGCCTTCAAAGTCCTCCAGTCATTAGCTCAATGTAGCGAGGCCTACTGGAATATGTATAGGCATGTAAATATGATGAGGGTCTTCTCTAACACTGCTGTGCCTGAGGTTATGTACAGTGTGTGCAGGTCCACAGAGATGAGTCGACCAGGTTCTACAACACCAACTAAAACACAAAAAAACCAAGCTCTTTACATTTACATTTAGTCATTTAGCAGACGCTCTTATCCAGAGCGACCTACAGTAAGTACAGGGACGTTCTCCCCGAGGCAAGTAGGGTGAAGCGCCTTGCCCAAGGACACAACGTCACTTTGCACGGCCGGGAATCAAACTGGCAACCTTCAGATTACTAGCCCGCTTCCCTAACCGCTCAGCCACCTGACTCCCTAAAATGGTCTTTAAACAACCATTTTAGGCATCGCCCAGGGGTATGGACTTTTGAAATAATGCTTGAGTTTTTATCCATACTGTGTATGTGTATACATTATGACACAGATAAGATTGATCAACATTTGCCTCATCAAGGCTTATCCATCTAATCAAAACGTCAAAGCCTAACACTTGGAGCTAAGAGAGATATTGTTTGTTTAATCACTGTGTATAATATAAATCATGGGTAACCAATCCAACATTTCCTACAACCAACACATAATCCAAATAGTCTATTATCTAAAATGTCCCTCTACAATAAACATAACCCCTGGCAGTTATATATATATATATATGTATATATACATAAGGAATATTTAACTGCATACAGTACAAGTGAAATGTACATTCCAACAGTGGTAGGCAACGAGATAGGAAAGTAGCACGACTCCACACATTCTAGAATCATCTGAACTGTTCCAATGGAAGCTGGTTTGGCGGCTCACAACACATTGGAAGCGTCCTAGCATAGAGGGCCCCATTTATCAATAAAAGAGCAAATGTGTCATTGTAGCAAACACTTGGGGCGGCATTTGCATTCAAGATAATAAGAGCTGTCGTATGGATTTTCCACTCTGTCTCCTTGCCTGCACTTCCATGCTACCCCCCCCCCCCCCCCCCCCCCCCCCTCAACAGGAGAGATGAAAAGTTGTATCATGACAGAGCCTGCCTGGACCTTCAGTCCCTATTGTGTTCTTGCATGACAATTTCAAAGTTGAATCTTTTTACTTCCCTGCTCCTTATGAGATTGCTGTGTTCTCCGTCGTGCGATCTTCTCTGTTCTGTTTCCACTGGTTGCAGGCCTATTCTTCCAGCCTCGCTGCCCAGCCAGCCCCTACCCTGACCCGCCTGCCCCTGGCCTTCAGCCATCGCTGGCCCCTAGCATAGAGAATCAACAACAGCCCAACACCACAGCACTCTGAGGCCACATATACACATAATATGATTCTGTGTGTTTGTTTTTGTAAGAAATGGGAAGAGCACTGCGTGATTCTTCATAAACCCCAAATTCACTGTCGAAGAAACATGTTTTTTCCCGCAGAAAGAGCAAAAGCTCAAGCTAAGATGCAAGATTTAAAGGCCACCAGAACCAGCTTCCTTGGTTGAAGTCCCTTCTGTTGGTGAAGTGGGCACACAATATAAGAGTTGTGTGAGGAACTACCATCCATCACCAAATCAATAAGATGAGTAAAATTGCATTACAGATGTTCTGCTCTGGATATGACGGCTCCATCAATAACCAGCCCACATGTGCTAGACCAAGAGTGAGGCTGACGCAGTCAAAGTCAGACGCCCTGTCAGAATGATCGTTTCAGAGCCCTGTTCTCTCTCTCTCTCTCTCTCTCTCTCTCTCTCTCTCTCTCTCTCTCTCTCTCTCTCTCTCTCTCTCTCTCTCT